>NC_042965.1:26364708-26479708 GCF_901001165.1 Salmo trutta
CAGAACTCACTCCGCCACTCCACCACTCGTCCACTAACCTCTCCCCATTCCAGTGTGTACTGGGGTACCAGCCGGTTCTGGCGCCTTGGCATCAGAGTCAGACCGAGGCTCCTGAGGTGGACGACTGGTTCAGGTGTGCGGAGGAGACATGGGACGCCGCCCATGTTCACCTCCAGCAGGCCGTGTTGCGCCAGAAAGCCAGCTCAGACTGTCACCACAGTGAGGGCCCGGTGTTCAGACTGGGTCTGGCTCTCGACCCGGAACCTGCCCCTCCGCCCGCCCTGCCGGAAACTGGGTACGCGGTTTGTGGGGCCATTTAAAGTCCTGAGGAGAGTGAACGAGGTTTGTTATAGGTTACAGCTTCCCCCTGATTACCGTATTAACCTCTATGGGCTAGGTGGGACGTTAGCGTCCCACTCTATTCAACAGCCAGTGGAATCGCGTGGCGCGAAATACAAATACCTCAAAAATACTATAACTTCAATTTCTCTAACATATGACTATTTTACACCATTTGAAAGATAAGACTCTCGTTAATCCAACCACATTGTCCGATTTCAAAAAGGCTTTACATCGAAAGCAAAACATTAGATTATGTCAGGAAAGTACCCAGCCAAAAATAATCACACAGCCATTTTCAAAGCAAGCATATATGTCACAAAAACCAAAACCACAGCTAAATGCAGCACTAACCTTTGATGATCTTCATCAGATGACACTCCTAGGACATTATGTTATACAATACATGCATGTTTTGTTCAATCAAGTTCATATTTATATCAAAAAACAGCTTTTTACATTAGCATGTGATGTTCAGAACTAGCATTCCCACCGCAAACTTCCGGTGAATTTACTAAATTACTCATCATAAACGTTGACAAAATACATAACAATTATTTTAAGAATTATAGATACAGAACTCCTTTATGCAATCGCTATGTCAGATTTTAAAATAGCTTTTCGGCGAAAGCACATTTTGCAATATTCTGAGTACATAGCTCAGCCATCACAGGCTAGCTATTCAGACACCTGCCAACTTCGGGGCTCACTAAACTCAGAATTACTATTAGAAATATTGGATTACCTTTGCTGTTCTTCATCAGAATGCACTCCCAGGCCTTCTACTTCAACAACAAATGTTGTTTTTGTTCCAAATAATGCATAGTTATATCCAAATACCTCCGTTTTGTTCGTGCATTCTGGTCACTATCCAAAGGGTAACGCGCGAGCGCATTTCGTGACAAAAAAAATCTAAATGTTCCATTACCGTACTTAGAAGCATGTCAAACGCTGTTTAAAATCAATTTTTCTGCTATTTTTCTCGTAAAATAGCGATAATTTTCCAACCGGACAATGTTGTATTCATTCAAAGAGGGAAAGAAAAAAATGTCGAGGTCTCGTGAACGCGCATCTCCAGTCTCTCTGTCACCAGGCAGACCACTGACAAACTGTGCTGCTGTTATCTGCCCAGAGACAGGAGACGCCACAATCCGGTTTCTGAAGGCTTTAGAGAGCCAATGGAAGCCTTAGAAAGTGTCACGTAACAGCACAGATACTGTAATTTCGAAAGAGATGCAACAGAAAGACTACAAATTGTCAGACAGGCCACTTCCTGCTTGGAATCTTCTCAGGTTTTTGCCTGCCATATGAGTTCTGTTATACTCACAGACACCATTCAAACAGTTTTAGAAACGTTAGAGTGTTTTCTATCCAAATCTACTAATAATATGCATATTCTCGTTTCTGGGCAAGAGTAGTAACCAGTTTAAATCGGGTACGTTTTTTATCCGGCTGTGAAAATACTGCCCCTTATCCCAGACAGGTTAACTCCTCGTTCCATGTGTCTCTCCTCAGGGCGGTGGTGGTTGGCCCACTCCAGGAGTATGAGGTGTGGGAGGTTCCTCCGCCCCCTCTGGACATCGAGGGCGTACTCCGTTCGCTCTATCCTGGATTCGAGGCGTCGGGCTAGGGGCCTTGAGTACCTCGTGGAGTGGGATGGGTACGGTCCGGAGGAGAGGTGCTGGGTTCCGGTGGAGGACGTGTTGGACCCTTCAATGCTGCGGGAGTTCCACCGTCTCCGTCCGGATCTCCCTGCGCCTCACCCTCCGGGTCGTCCCCGAGGCCGGCGTCGGCGCGCAGCTGGAGCCGCGCGTCAAGGGAGGGGTACTGTCACGACTTCCGCCGAAGTCGGGTCCTCTCCTTGTTCGGGCGGCGCTCGGTGGTCGGCATCGCCAGTCTTCTAGCCATTATCGATCCACTTTTCATTTTCCATGTGTTTTGTCTTGTTTTTCCTTACACCTGGTTTCAATTCCCTCAATCACTTGTTGTGTATTTAACCCTCTGTTCCCCCCATGTCTTTGTGTGGGATTGTTTATTGTAAGTGCTTGTGCACGTGTTGATTGGTGCGTGACGGGTTTTTGTACCCATATCTTGCTATTTTTATGCCGTTGGTTTTGCGATTTAACTGCTCCGGCTATTACCAAGTTCTGCTCTCCTGCGTCTGACTTCCCTGCCACCGGTTACGCACCCCTTACAAGTATTACCTACAGTACTTTTACTGCTGCACCCAGAATAGTTCTTGCTGTAAAACCAATATCTATTCGATATACAGTTATTCACATTGGGTGCATTTATTTGACCTTAGAACATTATCCTTTTTTCGCACGCCCCAGAGCAATTTAACTTATCTCAGAGGCTGCTCCAAAACGTTGCCGGTGGAGAAGAGATATTCGGAGTGGACTTCTAGTCCGACTCAGGAGGCATGCACACCATGCAGAAGTGTCTGGAAACGAGATTAGGTGTAATGTGACTAAAATGACAAAAATCGCAGTATTTGCCATCCTTCGACCCAACATGTCACCCTTTATAAAGCACATGTTTATATCATATTCGACATTGTGCGTTATGTCACATTTGACATTGGTGATTATGTCACACATTTATGCCACATTTATCAAGCGTTTATAAAGCATGACATTCAGTTAAAGATGCTTTGTAACACATTTATGTAGCGCTTACAGTAATGAAGGTATTGGTAAGGCTTTATGAAGCCTTTTAAAGCTGAACGTCATTTAAAGCGGGACTGAATAATGGGTGGTTGGAGGAATGGGACGGGAGGTTGGGGTTGGAGGCTCACTTTTTTTTGTTGATTTTCCTTTACATACTGGGTTTATTGTAACTTTTTTTATTCTGTAATTCATAATGATCAATACTTTATATTTATTTAAAAAAAATATATATATATCATTCTTTGGATGTTTTTTGGCCACACCGGATTAAGATATTAACATAGGTTAAATATTGGTCAAGTAATTTATATTTAATCTCAGGGAGCTCATAAACTAGATATCATTAATATGCTAAGACATGACCCATTTAAATTCACCATGAAGTTGCCTCCGACAAATTGCACACGGTGTTGTAAAGGGTTGCGTTCCACATTCTTCTTACTGGAACTGAACTATCGTAAAACTCCCGTTAAGTGCCACGCCTCCAACAAACGCTGGTTTCTTTTAATGGCTGGTCATGCTTCACATTTAAGCAAATAAAAGCCGGTCTCTATTAAATGCCAGGTCAACAAAAGTGTAATTACAGGTACTGTAGGTTATGCATGCGCTGCTCTAGTGGATTTCCACAGCATCTCTTCTCTACCATAGAGAGTTCATATGTTTTTTCATAATCTCTGTCAATTCAATTCAAAGGCTTTATTGGCAAGTGAAGTAGATAATAAACAAAAGTGAAATAAACAATAAAAATGAACAGTAAACATTACACTCACAGAAGTTCCAAAAGAATAAAGACATTTCTAGTGTGATATTATGTCTATATACAGTGTTGTAACAATGTGCAAATAGTTAAAGTACAAAAGGGAAAATAAATAAACATAAATATGGGTTGAATTTACAATGGTGTTTGTTCTTCACTGGTTGCCCTTTTCTTGTGGCAACAGGTCACAAATCTTGCTGCTGTGATAGCACACTGTGGTATTTCACCCAGTAGATATGGGAGTTTATCAAAATAGTTTTTTTGTGGATCTGTGTAATCTGAGGGAAATATGTCTCTCTAATATTGTCATGCATTTGACAGGAGGTTAGGAAGTGCAGCACAGTTTCCACCTCATTTTGTGGGCAGTGTGCACATAGCCTGTCTTCTTTTGAGAGCCAGGTCTGCCTACGACGGCCTCTCTCAATAGCAAGGCTATGCTCACTGAGTCTGTACATAGTTAAAGATTTCCTTAATTTTGGGTCAGTCACAGTGGCCAGGTATTCTGTCACTGTGTACTCTCTGTTAGGGCCAAACATTCTAGTTTGCTCTATTTTTTGGTGACTTATTTCCAAAGTGTCAAGTAATTATATTTTTCTCATGATTTGGTTGGGTCTAATTGTGTTGCTGTCCTGGGGCTCTGTGGGGTCTGTTTGTGTTTGTGAACAGAGCGCCAGGACCAGCTTGCTTAGGGTACTCTTCTCCAGGTTAATCTCTGTAGGTGATGGCTTTGTTATGGAAGGTTTGGAAATTGCTTCCTTTTAGATGCTTTTAGAATTTAAACGTTCTTTTATGGATTTTGATAATTAGCGGGTATCAGCCTAATTCTGCTCGGCATGCATTATTTGGTGTTTTACGTTGTACACAGAGTATATTTTGCAGAATTCTGCATGCAGTCTCAATTTGGTGTTTGCCCCATTTTGTGAATTCTTGGTTGGTGAGCGGACCCTAGACCTCACAACCATAAAGGGAAATAAAGGGAAATGTATTCTATAACTGATTCAAGTATTTTTAGCCAGATCCTAATTGGTATGTAAAATTTTATGTTCCTTTTGATGGCATAGAAGGCCTTTCTTGCCTTGTCTCTCAGCTCGTTCACAGCTTTGTGGAAGTTACCTGTGGCGCTGATGTTTAGGCCGAGGTATGTATAGTTTTTTGTGTGCTCTAGGGCAACGGTGTCCATATGGAATTTGTATTTGTGGTCCTAGCCATTGGACCTTTTTTGGAACATCATTATTTTTGTCTTACTGAGATTTACCGTCAGGGCCCAGGTCTGGCAGAATCTGTGCAGAAGATCTAGGTGCTGCTGTAGGCCCTCCTTGGTTGGTGACAGAAGCACCAGATCATCAGCGAACAGTAGACCTTTGACTTCAGATTCTAGTCTCCACCTTGCACTGGATGATTGATCCCTGTCAAGATGCAAGTCTGTCCATGTAGCCAGCGCGAAAAATGTTGGACCGTGGTAAAATTAGTTTGATGTTGTAAGTTGGATATTTCACAGACATTCGGCTCTAACTTAACCACGGCCCACTTTGCCCCTTTGTAGCTTAACAGGGCTGTCGTAGATTGTCATCAATTTGTAGAGCTAGATACACAAATTATAGCAGGGTACGCTGGGCTCTTCACACCTTGTACTGTATTAAACACCCGTCTCCAAGATGACAGTTTGCACATCTCCACACCCACACCTGTCACGGTTGTCGTACGATGAAGGAGACCAAGTCGCAGCGTGTGTATCGTTCCACATTTTATTTTAACTGTGAAACTGCAGACCGCCGCCGGAGACCCCGGACTGCAGACCGCCGCTGAAGACTCCGGAATGCAGACCGTCGCCGAAGACTCCGGACTGCAGACCGTTGCCGAAGACTCCGGACTGCGTGACGTCGCCGGAGGCTCCGGACTGGGGGCCGTCGCCGGAGGCTCCGGACTGTGGGCCGTCTCAGGAGGTTCCGGACTGTGGGCCGTCTCAGGAGGTTCCGGACTGTGGGCCGTCTCAGGAGGTTCCGGACTGTGGGCCGTCTCAGGAGGTTCCGGATTGTGGGCCGTCTCTTGAGGTTCCGGACTGGGGGACGTCTCAGGAGGTTCCGGACTGTGGGCCGTCTCAGGAGGTTCCGGACTGTGGGCCGTCTCAGGAGGTTCCGGACTGTGGGCCGTCTCAGGAGGTTCCAGTCTGCTGGCCGTCTCAGGAGGTTCCGGACTGTAGGCCGTCTCAGGAGGTTCCGGACTGTGGGCCGTCTCAGGAGGTTCCGGACTGTGGGCCGTCTCAGGAGGTTCCGGACTGTGGGCCGTCTCAGGAGGTTCCGGACTGTGGGCCGTCTCAGGAGGTTCCGGACTGTGGGTCGTCTCAGGAGGTTCCGGACTGTGGGCCGTCTCAGGAGGTTCCGGATTGTGGGCCGTCTCTTGAGGTTCCGGACTGGGGGACATCTCAGGAGGTTCCGGACTGTGGGCCGTCTCAGGAGGTTCCGGACTGTGGGCCGTCTCAGGAGGTTCCGGACTGTGGGCCGTCTCAGGAGGTTCCAGTCTGCTGGCCGTCTCAGGAGGTTCCGGACTGTAGGCCGTCTCAGGAGGTTCCGGACTGTGGGCCGTCTCAGGAGGTTCCGGACTGTGGGCCGTCTCAGGAGGTTCCGGACTGTGGGCCGTCTCAGGAGGTTCCGGACTGTAGGTCGTCTCAGGAGCTGTCGCCGGAAGCTCTGGACTGGGAACTGTCGCCAGAAGCTCTGGACTGGGAACTGTCGCCGGAAGCTCTGGACTGGGAACTGTCGTCGGAAGCTCGTGACTGGGAATGCGCAATGGAGGCCTGATGCGTGGGGCTGGCACAGGTGGCGCCAGACTGGTAACACGCACCTCAGGGCGATTGCGGGGAGCAGGAACAGGACACCCCGGACTGGGCAGGCGCACTAGAGGCCTGATACGTGGGGCTGGCACAGGTGGCGCCAGACTGGTAACACGCACCTCAGGGCGAGTGCGGGGAGCAGGAACAGGACACACCGGACTGGAGAGACTCACTAAAGGCCTAGTGCGTGGAGCCGGGACAGGTGGCCCCAGACTGGTGACACGCACTTCAGGGCGAGTGCGAGGAGCAGGCACAGGGCGTACCAGGCTGGATAGACTCACTGGAGGCCGGGTGCGTGGGGGAGGTACAGGATATACTGGGCCGTCGAGGCACACCGGAGGTCTCGAGCGTAGAGCTGGCACAACCCTTCCTGGCTGAATGCTCACTCTAGCTCGGCAAATGCGGGGCGCTGGCAATGAGCGCACCGGGCTGTGAATGCGCACTGGAGATACAGTGCGCATCACCGCATAACACGGTGCCCGACTGGTCACATGCTCCCCACGGTAAGCACGGCGAGTTGGTTCAGGTCTGAACCCTGACTCTGCCAATCTCCCCGTGTGCCCCCCCCCCCCAATTTTTTGGGGGGGGGCTGCCTCTCGGGCTTCCGTCGTTGCCGTGACTCCCGGTCTCGTCGCTGTTCCTCTCTCGCTGCTTCCACCTGTTCCCATGGGTGGTGATCCCATCCGGCCTGGATCTCCTCCCCACGTCCAGGATCCCTTTCCGTCCAGTATGTCCTCCCATGTCCATTGGTCCTGACCACGCTGCTTTGTCCTTTGGTGGTGGGAGATTCTGTCACGGTTGTCGTACGATGAAGGAGACCAAGGCGCAGCGTGTGTATCGTTCCACATTTTATTTTAGCTGTGAAACTATGCAAGACATACAAATAAACGAATAAACAAAACAACAAACTGTGACGAAGAGGTGCAACATACACTAACTCAACACCGCTGTTGTCTCGACACATCTCAAAACCCACACCGCTGTTGTCTCTACACATATCTACACCCACACCGCTGTTGTCTCTACACATCTCTTAACCCACACTGCTGTTGTCTCTAAACATCTCTACACATCTCTATACCCACACCCGTTGTCTCTACTGCCTCTACACATCTCTATACCCACACTACTGTTGTCTCTACACATATCTACACCCACACCGCTGTTGTCTCTACACATCTCTTAACCCACACCGCTGTTGTCTCTACACATCTCTAAACCCACACTGCTGTTGTCTCTAAACATCTCTACACATCTCTAAACCCACACCGCTGTTGTCTCTACTGCCTCTACACATCTCTATACCCACACCACTGTTGTTTCTACTGCCTCTACACTCACACCACTGTTGTCTCTACTGCCTCTACACATCTCTATACCCACACCGCTGTTGTCTCTACTGCCTCTACACATATCTACACATCTCTATACCCACACCCCTGTTGTCTCTACACATCTCTATACCCACACCCCTGTTGTCTCTACACATCTCTTAACCCACACCGCTGTTGTCTCTACACATCTCTAAACCCACACTGCTGTTGTCTCTAAACATCTCTACACATCTCTATACCCACACCCCTGTTGTCTCTACTGCCTCTACACATCTCTATACCCACACCACTGTTGTTTCTACTGCCTCTACACTCACACCACTGTTGTCTCTACTGCCTCTACACATCTCTATACCCACACCGCTGTTGTTTCTACTGCCTCTACACCCACACCACTGTTGTCTCTACTGCCTCTACACATCTCTATACCCACACCGCTGTTGTTTCTACTGCCTCTACACCCACACCCCTGTTGTCTCTACTGCCTCTACACATCTCTATACCCACACCGCTGTTGTTTCTACTGCCTCTACACCCACACCCCTGTTGTCTCTACTGCCTCTACACATCTCTATACCCACACCACTGTTGTTTCTACTGCCTCTACACTCACACCACTGTTGTCTCTACTGCCTCTACACATCTCTATACCCACACCGCTGTTGTTTCTACTGCCTCTACACCCACACCACTGTTGTCTCTACTGCCTCTACACATCTCTACACCCACACCACTGTTATCTCTACTGCCTCTACACATCTCTACACCGACACCGCTGTTGTTTCTACTGCCTCTACACATCTCTACACCCACACCACTGTTGTCTCTACACATCTCTACACCCACACTTGTTGTCTCTACACATCTCTACACCCCCTCCGCTATTGTCTCTACTGCCTCTACACATCTCTATACCACACCGCTGTTGTCTCTACTGCCTCTACACATCTCAACACCCACACCAGTTGCTCAATTCTTTCTTATGTAGCAGAATTTGAAATTGTGTTTTTTACATTGGATAAAAGTAAAGAGTCAGAGCTAGAAAATAGCATATCATACACTACAGTTGAGGAACAATGGGAAAGTAATTCTGCTTTGAAAGTCGATAAACTTGTTATGCCACTTTTGAGAAAATGGCCCTTGAATGTTTTGGTGTACATACTGGAGAGCTCTTCTTTGTCCACACCCATTCAGCATCGTTCACAACCTCTTAAGCCTTAGCCCAACACATCTCTTAAAGGATTCACATGCATGACATCAGCAGCCTGGGTGTCCAAAATAGCATAACTGGTGTATTTTAATGCCAATAAGCCTATCAGTTTTTAAAGAAATGTAGTATATCTAGCAAACCAGGCAACTAACTTTCTAAACAATGTTTTGGTTGGTTTCTAGCTTGTTAGCTAACAACGTTAGATAGCTAGCCAGTTCAAATAATGAGCACATCATATAGCTGACAAAGTCTTATCTTTAGCTAATTTGTATTAATTATTATAGGAAAATAAACTCACAACAATATCATTATTTACAAATTAATGGCAAGCTAATTACAGAAAATATCTTACAGTTGTGAGTGTGATGAAATAAAAGCAGGAGATTCTACCAGAGAATGTCTTGTTGGCCTAAAGTTATATCCTCTGGTAAAAACACATATCAAATAAAGTCAATGTTTATTTGTAACATGCATAGGATACTGGAGGTGTAAATGGTACAGTGAAATGGTACCTTGCATAGTGGAGTCTTTTGTTTGGGCATGTACTGTAGCTAGCTAGCTAAACAATTAACCATAATGCCAACTCATAACATTACAACCCTACATGAATTTGCAGATAGCTAACCAACTAGATTCAATGTTAGTTAGCTAGCTAATATTAGGCTATAACTAGCAATGCAAATGGTTCTGATATACAAATAATATTACTACACAGATCATACATGTAACGTTAGCTAGCGAGCCAGCCAGGTAACTTTAGCTAGTTAGCTAACAGTAAGCTTTAACTTGCAATGAAAATGACTTTCTGACACAATTAGAAATGCATACTATCTGAAAATGTAGCTAGCTAGACTCTCTTACCCGGATGAATGCTTCTCCTTCTCTGTCACGGGTGCCATGGTTGCCCTAAGTTTGAAGATGTAATCCGGAGACAGGTGTTTCATACAACACCCTTCTGTGTGCTCTCTTTTTGACTCCCTCCGCATATTTGCAATCAAATGCCAGAATTTTCTCCATCTCCTTATCTGTCATACTCTGCTTCGGGCATTCCACTGATTTCAAAACTCTGTCCTCCAGAAAGTGGAAAGCAACACTTTTGCAGTTATTTGTGATATCTTAAAAAAAAAAACGCATTAGAAAGGATTACCTGAGCAGCCCTTTGTTATAGACAGAAGCGTGCTACATGGCAGACCAATCTGAACTCATCTCTCGGCATGTCCAGCCCATCCATTATCTCAGTCAATCATGGCTAGCAGGAAGGTTCCTGGCTTTTTCTGTGGCTAAACCAACTAGAATTGTAATTTAACAATTGTATTTGTATTTACAGATGGCATACAAGTTTGTTATTAAGGCACATGAAAGTTACATGTTCCAGAATACATTTTTACATTGAAATGCCTCGCCTGTGAAGTAGAGATGCGCGACATATGCCTAGTTTCCTGAAACGAGTGACATATTGTTAAATTATTCATGATATCTTAACGGGTCAAGATAAATCAAAATAACAGAACAGATCCTGGATGGATCATTATTCAATGTATTTGAGTCTTCATTGGTACACCAAATATATACATTTTTTATTTGATATATCTTCAAAGGGTCTTATATCTACTACAGCATACAGTTGGTTTATGTTTATTTCCCACCCCCCCATTAAACTATGCTTATGAATATTCACAGAATGCTCTGTCGCATTGGCTGACTAGCTCCAGTGCTGGAAAGCTATCCTCTTTCTGGTACTGTACATTCCAATAATTGCTGTCAATGTTTCTGTAGAATAATTGTTAGATTGCAGTGACGAGCTGCCTACCTACTGTATATGCAATCAGACAACGGAACACAGTTTATAGGCCAACAGTTCACACTGTTCCCAAACCAAGTCTCACAGAATGTCACAGCAGTACGACTGACTGTGATGCCCTTCCCCCTTCATTCGTCAGGGATTGCTCCCTCCATCTGTCTGAGTAATGAAGTCACCTCTCCCTGTTGGTTGGGCCCCAGGCATAAAAATACTATTGTCAGCATGACAATGAGAAACTACCTGGTCCCCTGCTCATGACAGCTGTGTGTCCTTGTCCACCTGCAACTCTTGCCCCCAGACCACTCCCCCATCACTCCCCCCCACCACCCTTCTGCCACGCCAGCCCATCACTCACTGTCACACTACCTGTCTATGCAGCACGTAATCAAGAATGAAATTTGTAATGCATTCTCTGTCGGATGATCTGCTCCAGTCTCCGCTAGGAGGAGCGCAAGAGGTATTGTGAAATTTTCAACCGTGTAATGCTAATCCACTCACACACAGGGTTTCCGTTGTGAAAATGTGGCGTCAGACATTTGACCTGCAGCATTTTAATTTACCGGTACATTTCTCAACCAATATGCATTGGGTGCGTGTCCTGATTAGGGCGTCCACCCACGGTGCTCAGAATGACAGAAATCACATTTAGATTATGGTAATTAATCTGAACAGAACATGCAAGTCGAGGATACAACGACTTGTGTCCTGACCGCACACTTTGAAGATGTTTGAATAACTGTCCACATTTACTTTTCCTCAGCCAGCAAGACCAGTAACTAACAGCAATAATCACCAGCCTATGATTAGGTGGCACGTGAGTTTCAAGTTTGGGGAAACATATTTTCATAAAGCATTTCATGCATCATCACATTTGCAGATAGCCTACTATTCGTAATGTGATGAGTAGATTGGATAGCCGTAATTTAGGCTAATAATATAACTCAATCACAGTTCACAAAAAAGACAGATCAATGCATGGCTGAGCATGTATAGTGTAGAGGCCAGGCTATAGGCTGTATCAGATATGTTTCTTCTTTCTTTGCATGGGAAAACACATTTCATGCAATTATACTACACTTTATATGACTGGAGACATTAGCAGAATCTGTTTTAATACAACAAATTACAGGGTTGTCTACTCTAATGACACTGACAAACAGATCAATAAAAACAACGCTGTCCACATAATATACCTATGAGAAGAGACACAAATATACTGCTCAAAAAAATAAAGGGAACACTTAAACAACACAATGTAACTCCAAGTCAATCACACGTCTGTGAAATCAAACTGTCCACTTAGGAAGCAACACTGATTGACAATAAATTTCACATGCTATTGTGCAAATGGAATAGACAACAGGTGGAAATTATAGGCAATAAGCAAGACACCCCCAATAAAGTGGTTCTGCAGGTGGAGACCACAGACCACTTCTCAGTTCCTATGCTTCCTGGCTGATGTTTTGGTCACTTTTGAATGCTGGCGGTGCTTTCACTCTAGTGGTAGCATGAGACGGAGTCTACAACCCACACAAGTGGCTCAGGTAGTGCAGCTCATCCAGGATGGCACATCAATGCGAGCTGTGGCAAGAAGGTTTGCTGTGTCTGTCAGCGTAGTGTCCAGAGCATGGAGGCGCTACCAGGAGACAGGCCAGTACATCAGGAGACGTGGAGGAGGCCGTAGGAGGGCAACAACCCAGCAGCAGGACCGCTACCTCCGCCTTTGTACAAGGAGGAGCAGGAGGAGCACTGCCAGAGCCCTGCAAAATGACCTCCAGCAGGCCACAAATGTGCATGTGTCTGCTCAAACGGTCAGAAACAGACTCCATGAGGGTGGTATGAGGGCCCGACGTCCACAGGTGGGGGTTGTGCTTACAGCCCAACACCGTGCAGGACGTTTGGCATTTGCCAGAGAACACCAAGATTGGCAAATTCGCCACTGGCGCCCTGTGCTCTTCACAGATGAAAGCAGGTTCACACTGAGCACATGTGACAGACGTGACAGTCTGGAGACGCCGTGGAGAACGTTCTGCTGCCTGCAACATCCTCCAGCATGACCGGTTTGGCGGTGGGTCAGTCATGGTGTGGGGTGGCATTTCTTTGGGGGGCCGCACAGCCCTCCATTTGCTCGCCAGAGGTAGCCTGACTGCCATTAGGTACCGAGATGAGATCCTCAGACCCCTTGTGAGACCATATGCTGGTGCGGTTGGCCCTGGGTTCTTCCTAATGCAAGACAATGCTAGACCTCATGTGGCTGGAGTGTGTCAGCAGTTCCTGCAAGAGGAAGGCATTGATGCTATGGACTGGCCCGCCCGTTCCTCAGACCTGAATCCAATTGAGCACATCTGGGACATCATGTCTCGCTCCATCCACCAACGCCACGTTGCACCACAGACTGTCCAGGAGTTGGCGGATGCTTTAGTCCAGGTCTGGGAGGAGATCCCTCAGGAGACCATCCGCCACCTCATCAGGAGCATGCTCAGGCGTTGTAGGGAGGTCATACAGGCACGAGGAGGCCACACACACTACTGAGCCTCATTTTGACTTGTTTTAAGGACATTACATCAAAGTTGGATCAGCCTGTAGTGTGGTTTTCCACTTTAATTTTGAGTGTGACTCCAAATCCAGACCTCCATGGGTTGATAAATTGGATTTCCATTGATTATTTTTGTGTGATTTTGTTGTCAGCACATTCAACTATGTAAAGAAAAAAGTATTTAATAAGATTATTTATTTCATTCAGATCTAGGATGTGTTGCTTAAGTGTTCCCTTTATTTTTTTGAGCAGTGTATAATATGACGTCCATCTTAACTGGAGAAGGAAATGATTGTCCAAAAACAAACATTTAAGTGGTACTGACCCAACAATTATAAAGAGTGAATATGCGCAGGGCACACTCAGGACGAGCTGCCTATGAGCCTATGTCAATCTACTTTCCCCATAGTACAAAGTTGACCTATTCTATTGGTCAGCTTGTCGAGAAAGAAATAGCCCAAACAGACTCTGGGACATTTGTGGGACAATAGATCACAAATTCATACAACCAATAGGCCTAGGCTACATAAAAAAACATTACAAATCAATGAGTCTGATGCAACAGATCAGAATGTTTAGCTTAAAATGTTGATCACTCCTATGTTCCAATGGCACGTCGTGTTAGCTAATCCAAGTTGATCATTTTAAAATGCTAATTGATCATTAGAAAACCCTTTTGCAATTATGTTAGCACAGCTGAAAACTGTTGTTCTGATTAAAGAAGCAATAACGCTGGCATTCTTTAGAGTTGAGTATCTGGAGCACCTTCCTTTGTGGGTTCAACTACAGGCTCAAAATGGCCAGAAACAAAGAACTTCCTTCTGAAACTGTCAAGTGTCAATGTGCAGCGGGTAGGACGGAGTCAGGCTAGGACACAGAACTGAGTAAAAAACGTACTTTACTCGAATAAACCACAAAAATAATTCCACGCAGGGAAAATACTCCAGCTCACAGAAATAGCGAACACTTAACAACGAACAAACACGCACAAAACCATGTGGGAACCAGAGGGTTAAATGGGGAATAAATCATAATGTAATGGAAACCAGGTGTGTACAATAAAGACAAAACAAATGGACAATGAAACGTAGATCGGTGGCGGCTAGAAAACCGGTGACGTCGACCGCCGAACGCCGCCCGAACAAGGAGAGGCACCAACTTCGGTGGAAGTCATGACAGAAACTCATCAGTCTATTCTTGTTCTGAGAAATGAAGGCTATTCGATGCGAGAAATTGACAAGAAACTGAAGATCTCGTACAATGCTGTGTACTGCTCCCTTCACAGAACAGCACAAACTGTCCCTAACCAAAATAGAAAGAGGAGTGGGAGACTGCACAACTGAGCAAGAGGACAAGTACATTAGAGTATCTAGTTTGAGAAACAGACGCCTCACAAGTCCTCAACTGGCAGCTTCATTAAATAGTACCTGCAAAACACCAGTCTCAACGTCAACAGTGAAGAGGTGACTCTGGGATGCTGGCCTTCTAGGCAGAGTTCCTCTATCCAGTGTCTGTGTTCTTTTGCCCATCTTAATCTTTTCGTTTTATTGGCCAATCTGAGATACGGCTTTTTCTTTGCAACTCAGACACTAAAAAATATATATTTTTAACAAACAATTGCATTTAGAATTGTTGTGCAATGACTGGGCTTATAAAAGTGCTGTCTGACAGATTTTCTGCTAAAAGGCTCTGTATCTGTATGCTGTGCGCAGGTGATAAATGAAGATACATAACGAATGTACACATGCACCAATAACTTATGCAAATTAACCCATAGACCAATAAGCATGAATAGGCTAAAAAGCCATATTTCACAATGGGATATTTTGAGGGGAACAATTGGCTGGAGCCAATTTTATTTACTGTGTTTTCCAATTTTTTGCCCCAAAAGCCGGCTATTACCGGCTAATGGAAACCCTGGCACATGCACGCGCAAACACATACACACGCATTTACACAATCAGTGAGTGTACATGAAGGTAAGAGCCTCAGGGGAGCCTCAGCCTCCTCTAGTTCTCAGCTAGCTGCCATTAAGCCAATAGCTGCCATGTGTACTGTATTTGTGTACTGTATCTGTGTACTGTATTTCCCCCAAGGTGGGGAATGTAAAATATCAAGAACACTAGCCTATTTCACGGCACAGTAGTTGGCCTGCTATCAATTCTCCCAAGTAGAACATCATTACTCTGTGTGTGTTCAAACAACGCTTAATTGACAAAATAATAATTTCCTCTGTATTTACCAACACTATGAAGCTGATTTGGCTCATCAGTGCTGTTTGTATATCTTGCTGGTGTTTGAATAAGACATTGCAGTGGAAAGCCCAAGCCTTAAGATGCGCTTCACATTTTTAGAGAACAGAAATGATGCATTGCTTTTATGAAATGATTAGAGGAGAGGTAGCGTGGCGTGACACAGGAGCTCCAGCTATCTCTGGTGGTGAACCAGCTGGAAACCAAATTAAAACTGGCCTCAGGAGCACACAGGTGGATATAATGGCCATGCTTATTGGAGGAGGAACGTCTGTCTGCCTGGTTCTGCGCATGATATCTGGCCCTGGGTTTGGAGGATAGATGACATTCAAGGACATCTCTTGCAAGTAATAACAGCATTCAACAGCTTTAAAAAATATAATCCACTTGTCAAGAAAATGTTGTCATTTGCACCTCTACATTTTGACCATTCATTAAAATGAATGAGGCACAAAATATGGTACCAAAAAGGTTTAGAGATTAATTATTTATCTTCAAAGTTGGCCGGGCATCAGAAAATACAGTGGGGAAAGAGTTTCTTGCTGAGCATAATAAATTGGAAAGCTTTCAGTACTTTGTGAAGACATGCTATCCTGTGGGTGGGTTTTAACGATTAGAGAGTTGAGGCCAGAATCCAGTAGGAGACTAAGTGGAAACACAACAAAGGCAGATAATTGTGCTCGCTGTCAGTGTCAAACAACCACCAGCATCTGTCTTTACATCCGTAAAAATAGGCCCTGCCTTCCATGTAACATGCAGTGAACAGCATTGTGAGTAAGAAACATCTTTAGAAATCTTGGAATGTTCGATTATATACACTACCTTGCTCTGTGAACAATGGTTTACAATCTAGAATTCTTGAATGAATCCAGTTTTACAAAATGTACTCCTGGGTCATCATAAAAACATTTTTATTATCCTAAGTGTTCTTGGAGGACTAATATCAATTTCAATTTTACAATATATTACTATTATTTAGCCATATTTACGTTGGTTTATATATGAATTGCTCTAAACTAATTTGTACATGCTTGTGTAATGGACATTCCCTGGTCAGATGACTCATAAGGATGGAAAAAGGCACGTTATTGCTCTGATAATCAGTGGCGAGCAATGCAGTCAAAAAGAAAAAGAGAAAAGAATATCCTTTTGTATTTGTTAGAACAGTAGTTGCTTTGCATCCTGATCAGTTCATCGGGAGGATGAACAGCTTTTTGAAGCATATTAAATCTCTTAACAGGATAGCGAAATGTCCAAAGAAATTCTCCAAATGATAGCCTGAAGTAATTACAAGTTGATATGGTGACTGATAAGCAATTTCATTTTTTGATCTGCAAAGATTCCTGGGATTGGCTTTATATCAAATACACATTGCTTGTCATCGTCAGTGTTGAACCCCCTTAGGAGTTGCATTCCATTGTCTTATTATTAATTTTGTACATAGGTGGATGTTCTGTAAAAAAGCATTTCAAACAGTACTGTCTAGCTTGCTGTAGGCCTATGGTATGCTCTCCATGTTTGACCCCCAGCTCAGCTAAAAACATATATTCTTCTAAAGATTCAGCAGTTGAAAGCTCTATGCCCTAAGGGGAGGGCACAGTGCACACAGTCCATAGATGAGTCCACACACTGTGAACTACTCCTCTCATCAGTCCCAGGGCCTATAGCTATCTCATGTGGAATGCTCTCAGACTGTCTGTCCATGGGTTTGCCCTCCAAGATTGAAATGGTATTCTTTTCTCAGAGGTAATGTCTTGCCTCAATGCTTCGGATGCTTTATCCAGTTCCGTATCATCCACTTTTGACCAGAACACCTCTGCACCACCAGTCGAAGGCCGAAGTTGGCATCTTTGGACATCTCCACCTCCATGCACCGTCCAGTGTCCCTGCTGATGATTGGACCATTCTGCAAAACAAGATGGGAAAAGATCATATCAGAAAGACTGATATTGAAAAAGAACACATTCTTCCAACTAACTTTGCATAACCTCAAATCACTTTCTATAGTCCTGATGGTAGATATTATGGTTCAAATAGTGTTATTATACGCAGTACTGGCACACTTCAAAGAAGAATCAACATTGCTATTATCCTTCTATGAGCCAGTTGTGAATGCAAATGCACTGAATGAAAGTGGGAAATGTGTTTTACTATGCTCAGTGGGATTTTGCATAGTCTTCTGCAATGGAGGGACCTTTACCAGCAGCAACCACATTTAATCTAACATTTAACACATGGCTCATCGTATTAAACAGAACAATTTATTTTACCTCAATGCATCTATATCAATGCATTACATGACTGAGTTATTCCAAAGAAGCCAGAGGCTCTTTTCAGAAACATTGATCAATTATTTGATTTTAATCCATTTGTGTTTTGTTTTTACCTGTGTAAAATCCCACAGCCTCTGGGAAACCCGTGAAACAGATTCACATTTTTTCAAGCTGGGCGTGCGCCCTCTTCCGTCGTCGATGAGACATTTGGTGTCAGGCAGAAAGGTGGTCGACCCTAGGGGTCCTAGTTGTAGAAGCCCCTCTGTTGAGTAACGGGCAAGCTGAAACAGAGATGAACATCAGGCAGTTCATTTGATTGTAGCAAAAATAAGCATGGATCCAAAATACTGTACATTTGAGTAAATGCTGCAAATAAAATTGGCAAGTAGTTCATAGATATTGCAGTGCACCGGAAGGTATTTTCATCATCCAACTCTGATTCAGTGAGCAAATTCATTAACCGTATGCAGACTTCAATTATCTTAATATTTTTGGAGCTAAGTCTATTACGTGACTTTCCGAGGGCATTATATACAGATAGAAAGTATATAGTTAATTAATGCTAAAGATTTTCTCAACCAAATATTATCTCTAGATGTTTAATCCAGTACATGAAATGGTGTATGTCTGTGCCTCATATCTTTTACATTAGGATACAGTAGAGTTAACATATATTATTCATTACACTGATCCTCTCACAGAAATTAGATGCCAAAGATAAGGGGGTCTTCAATACAACCCACTTGACACACACTGTGAAATGCTGCTCTTCTCCATTGTTCCCCAGTCATCCAGCTAAGAGGGGGTATTGTAACGGAGCTACACGTAACTGTATGAACCAGAACAAGAGGAGGGTGATCAATGTAACAGAATGCTTTTGAACCCATACTGTTGAGGACTTGGCTTAGATGGAAAATATATGAGCCTTGCAGCTGAATGAATGGCTGCTGATAGCTGCCGGTTTATATTTTCTGTTACCACTCTCTTAATCCAAATACACAGAGCTGGATAAACGATATACCAGCCAGCTCATGTGGAGCTAACAGGCTGTAGTGTAGCTATAACTGAAGCTGACTGGGTGCACTTTTAACAGAGTGCTGCACTCTTATAACAATTAAGAAACACCAATTTGGAACATATGAAAAATATGGAATGGGTTTGCCACGTACTTGTCCAGACTTTTCAAGGAGGCTAAGGTTTGAGTAAAACATATAAACTTTTACTACCTTGGGCCTGGTTAATATCCTGTAGCTGATTTCCTTTTCACTATTTCTATTGAAATACCAAGAGAAAGTGTTTCAAATACCAATAAAGGTTTTTAAAACTATATGCTGTCTGCTGCAAAATTCTGTTTGGAAGTGGGTTCCTGCCTGGCAGCAAGGCTAATAGATCGTAAACGATTAAGTGATTCATTTTTGTAATTCATTCATTTTACTCTTCTTTTTCTTCCTTCAAAATACCTCAAACGGATTTGCCATCCTAGTGTTTATGGGTTGTGAAATGTGTAGCAAATGGCATCATAAGATGATTTATCAGTAGTGTAAACGAGAACTGGGCACAGGCCAAAGACATAATCCCTGTTAAAATGTGTTGACAGCGTTACGGAGTGGATGCCTTTATTTCCTAATGCAGTTAAAATGTTACTATTACAAATAATTAGCCAACATAACAAAATTATTCTGCCAAGCCAATCAACCTGTTCTCAAAGCATTATATTAGAAGCTGATGCTCAATTACTTTCTTGACGCCGTAAGGTTTGGGGGGAGCCTCTTTGGGTCAGGCTAATCATGTGTTCACCAATTGTCTCATTAACACAGTAGGGTAGAGCACAGTAAATTATGTTTGTGTTTTATTGTATAGGAGGAAGTATTTCAGAGGGAGACCACCTGCTACGGTAATCCCCCCTCCGTCCCTCGCTCTACCATGGAGCGACAGCACTGCAATGTCCCACTGAGATTACTGTACTTTGTGAGGGGCCATGCAGGCTTATGTTACATGTATGGCCCAGGCAGGCAGGCTCACCGTATATTAGCCTGGACAGAAGACAGGACATGTCCTCTCCCTATGGGGGCTGAGCCACACCAGGAGACCAGTGTGTGATGTGAAACACCCTGTTTGTGTCCCAAATGGCACCCCATTCCCTATGGGCCCTGGTCAAAAGTAGGGCACTATATAGGGGGAAGGGTGCGATTTGCTATGCAGGCCATGACTACTACACAGCCCATGGCTGGGGACTTAAGAGGCCTCTTAGCATAAGTGATGCAAACAGAAAACAGGGAGCAACATCCAGTGCTCCATGTACACCATACATAGCTGAGATTCCTGCGGGATGAGCCAAGGGGTTGAGTGGGGAGACCCTGGGCCTGGAACCTCCATCCTCTGCCATGCCCTATATTAGGATTAGCCAAATGGACAAGGTGTGCCATTGTCCTCCTGGTTTTAAATCTCCTTACAGGAGGCATGGTGGAAACAGAGACAGACTTTTAAGAGGCACAATAAAGATTTATTCAGCACAATTACATTTTTCATACGGAATTGGAAAGGTTCAGTAAAAATCTAAACGGCTCCAAAAATTGAATTGGGTCCTGTGTAGTAGAATAGTGCCAGTCATCGTTGTAATCTAATGATACAATGGCATAAAATTCATTTCCATTTGTTTATTTCCCCTGAGGTTAGAATTAAAGACTTGATGTAGCTTTACATTACTGGACTGCACTGAGCTCTCTCAGAAGGAGGGAAGGAGGAAAGAGCCACCCAGTGCTCAACAATGTATTTATATTCAGCATGCGACTGATAATAAACATGTCACTCCGCATCTGGAGGGTGGACAAAAAATCAGCCATGAATAATATTTGCATGATTGTTTCTCAGGCGTGAGCTTTAGTTTTGCTGCATGTGCACAACAAAAATAGTCGCAAAGCCCCTTTTGCCCTGGCACTCACAGGGCAGCACCTAGTGAACATTCTCTAATGAAACTTCCAGGGGGCTCTAGAGGCCATGGATTAGAATATTAGAATAAACAAATAAGAAAGCAAAAAGCTACTGGCTGATGAATTACTTCCACTTCAGGAGGACTTTGTAGTGCCTAGACTTCTTAAAACCATATTTAGAATATATTCACAATTCTGAGCTTTTTCCCCAAAATGAAATGCTATTTTGCTTGGCTGTCAATAATGAGATACCATGGCATTACACTGTATAATGTAAGAATAACGCTTAAACACTGTTATTTGTTGAAGAAAAAAGGTACGTTCACATTCAACCAACTTTGAAAATATGAACAGTCTATATATTATTTGTAAATATATCAATGATAATTGGAGTGAAATCTGCTAACCTGTGAGGACATCCCGTGGCAGGGATAGAGGATGGCTTTGTCATCGTCCTCTGATCCCTGGTCCAGACAGTAGCCACTGGCCTTACTGTTTCTGACCTGCAACACAACAGACAGAGACCTTATTGTTCCTGATTCAGGTTAAAGTTTGCATTTGTTATTTCGAGAAGGAAATAAAAAGGTATAAACTCAAAACTGTTGTTATAACAGTCTTTTCTAAACCTTTTTCTATATTTCTTTAGAACCTCTTGTCTAGAAAATACTTTAAAAGGTAACTCTTAATAAATCTGTCCCTTAGGAAATGCAATGCCACTTTGTCATCTCACAATGTCTCATAAACAAATCATCTACACACTATAGTAATGAGAGATGTAATTTTATTCTAAGATAGGGTATCATGTAAGCAACAAAAACCTCTTCAATGTTCTAGACTCCTAGTCCAGATGGTATTGCGTGTTAGTGGAGGTATGTGTTGGTGGAGGTATGTGATTTGAATGTGTATCACTTTATTTCCACCCTGTGAAGATATCTATCATGTTGTGTTGTCAGATAGGCTCCGCTCTGCTGGTCTGGTCAGTGCAGGGGGTGCAGCTGAAGTTCCAAAGACAGATGAGCTTCAGCTGCTGCGCTATGGCAACACAAGGTAACTGTTCCGTGGCTTGTCGCAGATTTGAAATAGTGCAACCTAAACGGGAGCTGCTTTGAAGAATCCATTTGCAAGACGCCGGCGTAGAGATCATTCATATCAAGACTGTAGAAGAACCAGGGCCACCAACATTGTGCTGCTTGATGAATCTGTAGTTTACTTCTGATATATGTCGACCATATATTTGAAAAGGCTGATTTTCTTCAATAAGTAAAAGGCTTGACTTTTATTTTAAAATGGTTCCGAATTGACTGTCTGACTTCTTGCATTCAATTTCTCGTCCTGTCATAATCTTTTTCGCTGTGCAGGGTTGTGCAGTCGAGCTCAAAACAATCAAGTAGGCATCGAAAGCTAATAACTGTTTAATTAAATCTCATTACGGAGAAATTGCATTGAATCTTGTAGCTATGCCGTGTTGCTATGGAAACATGATACCTTTACCTTTCGATGACTCCCTGTGAATTAATTAATTTCCCTTCAACATGTAATCTTTGAAGTGCAGACGGGATGAAATACACTGTCAACGATAGATTGCTTGTGCATACAGCATTTAAACATAGCTTGACTAACACTGTATGTGATATTAAAACAAACACTGCTTCTTATACTGAAGCATTCCTTACAACAAAGCACACTCTGCAATCACTGAAAGAGAAGATAATTCAACAGAAGACCGAAGAGGAGATTTCAAGAATGTGTGGGTTGATTAATTAATAATCTCTTGGCAAACTAATGTGATGTTTTTATTCTTTGTAGAATGTTATTGTCAGCTTTCTTCAAACACACAGTAGGCTGCACATATTCCACCTGTTTTTGTATTGTGTTGTGAAAATTGAATCCAGTACAGGTCTTCCACTACATCCAGTACAGGTCTTCCACTACATCCAGTACAGGTCTTCCACTACATCCAGTACAGGTCCTCCACTACATCCAGTACAGATTTCACTATATCCAGTACAGGTCCTCCACTACATCCAGTACAGGTCTTCCACTACATCCAGTACAGGTCCTCCACTACATCCAGTACAGGTCTTCCACTACATCCAGTACAGGTCCTCCACTACATCCAGTACAGATCTTCCACTACACCCAGTACAGGTCTTCCACTACATCCAGTACAGGTCCTCCACTACATCCAGTACAGGTCTTCCACTACATCCAGTACAGGTCCTCCACTACATCCAGTACAGGTCCTCCACTACATCCAGTACAGGTCCTCCACTACATCCAGTACAGGTCCTCCACTACATCCAGTACAGGTCTTCCACTACATCCAGTACAGGTCTTCCACTACATCCAGTACAGGTCCTCCACTACATCCAGTACAGGTCCTCCACTACATCCAGTACAGGTCTTCCACTACACCCAGTACAGGTCTTCCACTACATCCAGTACAGGTCCTCCACTACATCCAGTACAGGTCCTCCACTACATCCAGTACAGGTCCTCCACTACATCCAGTACAGGTCTTCCAGTACATCCAGTACAGGTCTTCCACTACATCCAGTACAGGTCTTCCAGTACATCCAGTACAGGTCTTCCAGTACATCCAGTACAGGTCTTCCACTACATCCAGTACAGGTCTTCCACTACATCCAGTACAGGTCTTCCACTACATCCAGTACAGGTCCTCCCCTACATCCAGTACAGGTCCTCCACTACATCCAGTACAGGTCTTCCAGTACATCCAGTACAGGTCTTCCACTACATACAGTACAGGTCCTCCACTACATCCAGTACAGGTCTTCCACTACATCCAGTACAGGTCCTCCACTACATCCAGTACAGGTCCTCCACTACATCCAGTACAGGTCCTCCACTACATCCAGTACAGGTCTTCCAGTACATCCAGTACAGGTCTTCCACTACATCCAGTACAGGTCTTCCACTACATCCAGTACAGGTCTTCCACTACATCCAGTACAGGTCTTCCACTACATCCAGTACAGGTCCTCCCCTACATCCAGTACAGGTCCTCCACTACATCCAGTACAGGTCTTCCAGTACATCCAGTACAGGTCCTCCACTACATCCAGTACAGGTCTTCCACTACATCCAGTACAGGTCCTCCACTACATCCAGTACAGGTCCTCCACTACATCCAGTACAGGTCCTCCACTACATCCAGTACAGGTCTTCCAGTACATCCAGTACAGGTCTTCCACTACATCCAGTACAGGTCTTCCACTACATCCAGTACAGGTCTTCCACTACATCCAGTACAGGTCTTCCACTACATCCAGTACAGGTCCTCCCCTACATCCAGTACAGGTCCTCCACTACATCCAGTACAGGTCTTCCAGTACATCCAGTACAGGTCTTCCACTACATACAGTACAGGTCTTCCACTACATCAGTACAGGTCTTCCACTCAAAACCTGATTATGTTTTTGTATTGTAAACCTATTATTGATAGTGAATAGGGAATGTCTCACCTCCCCATATGTGATGGTGTTGTTGTAGATGCGCATCTCTGGGTAGACATTCTCCAGGTACCAGCGGAAGCTCCGACACTGCAGCCTCTTCCTCAAGGCCACCCGCTCAGACACGTCCCCATAGTCAACCCCAGGGTTCTGGTAGCAAACACGGAGATATCACATTAAACCAGGACACAATTACTTAAGCTAAGCAACATATGACTATTCTTCATGTAATTAGAAAAATGGAGGGCTCATAAGATTTCTGGAAGGAGAAAGGGTGGAAAAGGAAAAAAGTTAAGAAGGAGCCTGAGAGAAGAGTGTATTTGGTTAAGAGATGGATGGATGGAGGCTGTCATGTGGGACAATCATTGTTCTTTCATTAGACATGACAGTATGCTGTGCAAATTCTAATCAGCTGCTTAATTATGAGTGTTCATGGCCCTGCCACGCCGGGCAGCGTTGTGCATGGAGGTGGCTTCTCAAATTGATGTGGGGAATGCTTAATAACTGCTCTGCTCTGCTCTGAGCTCTGCACTGTGCCCTGGCCTCCACAGCAGACATGACCTGCCTCATTAAGAGAAAGACTCACTGGCTGCGGTCCAAACAATGAAAAGACACACCCTATCCCCTCAGCCCTCAAATTAAGTGGACACTTCTGATGACGTATCATGACATCTGACGAGTATACACTTTCAGGGCAACGGGCAAGGGAGGAAGGAATGATTTTGAAATGGACCACCCTTGGTCGGAAATTTGTCACTCGTTCAACCCGCGATGATTGTGTTTTCAGCCACCGGTAGCTTGTGGGTACTTTACTTGCGCTACAGTCAATTATGATTGCATGTCTACTTATACTACATATATAATTATTAATATACGCCTACTGTGTGATAGCTAGCAAATTTATTAGCTAACTGACGTTAGCCTGCCTAGCTGGAACTTCTGAAGAAGAAAAATGCTTTATTTCAAACATTTCCAAAAGATAACCAAACAAAAACATTAACTTTTTACGAGACGTGTTTGTGCCGTCATGTGCATAAGTAGCACAATTTCAAAATTATTTGCATTCGTTTTTACTTACACTTGTACGTTGACTTCTCCATTGATGTTGTTTTTACATTTTCGCAGACTTTTCTTAGCGGATGTACAATCGTTGCAAATTGAATTATGGGGAGTTTCAGGCCCGAGAGTGAACATAATTGTACACTCGCAAAGCCAACTGAAAATGAGGGCTGAGGGGCTTATGTTTGTCACGTCCTGACCATAGAGAGCTCTTATTTTCTATGGTAGAGTAGGTCAGGGCGTGACTGGGGGGGTTTATTCTAGTTTTATTTTTCTATGTTTGATTCTAGTTTCTGTTTTTCTATGTTGGGGTTTTTCCCACCTTTGTTTGTGGGAGATTATTTTGAGTTAGTGCATGTTGCAACTCTGTCGTCACGGTTTGTTGTTTTTGTTTATTGTTTATTGTATGTCTTGCATAGTTTCACATTATAGTAAAATATGTGGAACGATATTCACGCTCCGCCTTGGTCCGTTCCTACACACAATCATGACAGAATCTCCCACCACCAGAGGACCAAGCAGCGTGGTAAAGAGGAATGGACCTGGGAGGAAATCTTGGACGGGAAAGGACCCTGGAGGCAGGAAGGGGAGTGTCGCCGTCCGAAGGAGGAGATAGAGGCAGCGAGAGCAGAACGGCGACGCTACGAGGAATTAGCACGGCAACAACGGAAGCCCGAGAGGCAGCTCCAAAAATCTTTTTTTTTGGGGGGGGGGGGGGGGGGGGGGGCACACGGAGTGGTCAGCGGGGCCGAGGGGTGAACCAGAGCCAGTCAGGGAGTCGAGTGAGGAACTCGATGAAAGATTCCGGAGAGAGGTGTTGGCGTTGAGAGCGCTGCAGAGTGGGCGTGCTTACCCTGAGGAGCGTGTGACCAGTCAGGCACCGTGTTATGCGGTGAGGTGCACTGTGCCTGCGCCCCGCATTTGCCGGGCTAAAGTGAGCATTCAGCCAGGACGGGTTGTGCCAGCTCTACGCTCCAGACCTCCAGTGCGCCTCCAAAGTTCAGTATACCCTACACCGGTTCTACACACCAGGTCTCCAGTGCGCCTCAACAGCCCAGTACGTCCTATGCCTCCTCCTGGCACTCTCCCTGGAGTGCGTGTCCTCAGTCAGGTATGTCCTGTGCCTTCTCCTCGCACTCGCCCTGAAGTGCGTGTCACCAGTCTGGTGCCACCTGTCCTGGCTACATGCACCAGGCCTCCAGTGCGCCTGCCCAGTCTGGTGCGTCCTGTGCCTACTCGCCGCACTCGCCCTGAGGTGCGTGTTACCAGTCTGGCGCCACCTGTGCCAGCCCCACGCATCAGGCCTCCAGTGCACCTTCCCGTTCCAGAGCTTCTGGCGACAGTTCCCAGTCCAGAGCTTCCGGCGACAGTTCCCACTCCTATTTTGAGTTAGTGCATGTTGCACCTCTGTCGTCACGGTTTGTTGTTTTTGTTTATTGTTTATTGTATGCATAGTTTCACATTATAATAAAATATGTGGAACGATATTCACACTGCGCCTTGGTCCGTTCCTACACACAATCGTGACAATGTTGCTTCCCTTGCTTGGCTAATCATTTAAGCCGCCCTCCAAGATGGCGACGTGGATTCCCCCAGGGGCATAAGGTGAGGCTAAGTGAACAAGGGTGTGTCTTTGAAGTGTTTATACTGCAGCCTGTTTCTGTTTGGACCGCAGCTGTTTCTAAACCTTAAATATCAAATAATGTGTTGGTAACAATTAAGTACCTTACTGTAATTGTTTTCAATTCAACTTGCCAAAAATAAAACATAAATAGCTTCTTAGCAAAAAGCAATTTCTTAAGTGGGGAGGGGGAAACAGAAAACTAGCTGTTATTGACAGAGAGGTTTGGAACTCTCTTTCTTATTGGTCTTGTGCTGTAACAAGGCAGGCCAAAACTCCATCCCATCAAAACAGGCTGAAATTTCAGGAGGTATTTTCAAGCAGCTCTTACAATAAAAAAGCATGATCATCATTTTCACAATTTCTGAGTATTATTCCAACCTCACAGTGTGGAAATATACACTGAGTGTACAAAACATTGTTCTTTCTATAATATAAACTGACCAGGTGAATGCTACAGTATGATCCCTTATTGATGTCACCTAAATCCACTTCAATCAGTGTAGATGAAGGGGAGGAGACAGGTTAAAGAAGGATTTTTAAGCCTGGAGTCAATTGAGACATGGATTGTGTATGTGTGCAATTCAGAGGGTGAATGTGCAAGATTTACATATTAGTCATTTAGCAGACGCTCTTATCCAGAGCAACTTACAGTAGTGAATGCATACAATCTCATACAATTTCATAATTTGTTTTTTTCCTGTGCTGGCCCCCCGTGGGAATCGAACCCACAATCCTGGCGTTACAAACAACATGCTCTACCAACTGAGCTACAGGGAAGACCTGAAGAAGACCCGAAGATGGAATATTTTGGTGCCTTTGAAAAGGTATGGTAGTAGGTGACAGTCGCATCGGTTTGAGTGTGTCAAGAACTGCAACACTACTGGGTTTTTCACGCTCAACAATTTCCTAGGTGTATCAAGAATGGTCCACCACCCAAAGAACTTCCACCCAACTTGACACAACTGTGGAAGCATTGGAGTCAACATGGGCCAGCATCCCTGTGGAATGCTTTCGACACCTTGTAGTCCATGCCCGACAAATTAAGGCTGTTCTGAGGGCAAAAGGGGTTGCAACTTAATATTAGGAAGGTGTTTCTTGTGTTTTGTACACTCAGTGTATACAAAACACAGGCAATTCATGTTTTGATTGCACTGGGCCTTTAAGCATACTTCACTACATCCAGCCACAGGTATCAGCCATATTTTAATATCTGTGAATAATGAGCACTGGCATTGTCCTCTGTTATTTTTATTAGCTATAACAGATGCATTCCATTTGAGAGATGTTGTTTGGACTACATGGTGGTAATCACAGTGAATCAGACCCTGCCCTCCTACCGGAGTAATTGGTTTCTCCTCCAGCCTCTCTAACCAATAACAAGACTATGTGATCCTGTGTGTGTGGTGTTGGGAATGGGAGATATATTAGTTATAGCATTATGCACAAAATAACTCTGCACCATGGGACAGAGGGTTAATAGAGCACTGTACCACTGTGTTCGTAATTACATTGGACGAACAATGTTGGGCGATGAGGCAGTTTGTTAATAGGGTGCTGTCTTAGTTACTGCCTTCTTGCCTGTATCCATTGTGCCTCTCCCTGTGTTTTGAATGACCGTTCTGCCATATTAACAGAAGCATTGGCCTCCCTGGGATCATTACCGTAATGTGCCCCTGTGCAGGAGGCCTTGTTTAAGTGAAACACAATCCAAAGTTTGTTTCTAATGACAATAATGTCTTGAAAACATTACAATTACTACCAGGCTATGTTTTAAAGCATTGTCACCGCCCACTGTGCCACTCAGATCATTGCAGTACTCCTTTACTAGACATGACAATTAGTATTCTCCATTAATCCCTTTTTATTTATTATTGAAAATAGCTGTTTATTATTTTCCATGCCTATTTCAAAGGCCCTTGAAAGCAATTACATCTTAACTGATGTGTATGAAAGTGGCACTGATTAAATTAGTCATTCATTTGGTTTCAGCTCTTCACTCCGCTCCACCACTCAGAGCCTGACGTCGTCGTTCAGATCTCACTGAGCTGCTCTGAAGGTCGAGTGGAATGAAATCTGAATATCCATTGAGGCCTAGCAGTCTGTCTAGAGGGGGCCACCCTGCTCGGCACAGAACAGGTTGCTGGTCTGAATGAACAAGTGGTGAGGATGGGATGGATGGTTGGGTGGGTGGGGTGAAAAACCAGCCAGGCTCTTGTGACCAGCTGCGTTGTGAACCACAAGTCTTCAGGTCTCAAGCAAGGTTACTCATCACGTGCTTGGTTCATCGAACCACCTCCTCTAGATTAGCAATAGAATGCCTGTTGTGTCATCTAGTGTAATTATTTTTCTATGGATACAAAAGCCATGACTCTAGCCATTCTAGGTTTCTTCGTAGGTCAGCTGCTGTGAGACTATGGTTACACTCACATTCATGGGGATGTTCCAGGCCATGTAGACGTGGGACCTGTACTCATCCATCCAGACCTCGGCAGCCCGCAGGGCATTCCTCTTGGCATAGTAGTCAATGTCGTTGTTGTATGGCTTCTTGGTCCGCTCGATGTGCGCCACTCTGGCGCAGGGCAGCACCTCCATACTCCCCCCACACTGCCACACCTAGAGGAGAGAACAGCAGAAAGAAGACAGTGACCCTGCAGTATACCAACTCTATCACCATCACAAGGCATCAAAGACGAGACAGAGGCCGAGGATAACATCAGAGCTGGCAAGCAAACTGAATCACCCTCATGTGGCATCAACTGCATCAGCATCATCTAGCATCACCTGGCATCACCATCATTAAGCCATCATCTAACTCAGATTAGGAGCTTGTGATCACTGATCTTCTGAGGGTCCTGCTCTATGGCTATGACAATGTCGTCTTGTCCTTTATTTTGTTGTGTGTTATTTGTGTAACCCAAGTATGCCTAGTAGGCTAGCTCTACTGTGTATCCTAGGCCTTCTATGTTTATGTTTGTCAATTTTTTAACCATCTTCTTTAGTTTTAAACAGCCTGTCTGGCATCGGTATGAGTCAGAAACTTTCATTCTAGTGTCAAAATGTACTACAAAGTGTAAATAGGATAATTTTGGTAATGAAGTCAGTCTCGTCCAAAACTGAGTTTTGTGAGTTTGTCAAAACTTACTGGAGGGTTGGGTATGAACTATGATCATGCCCACTTGCCCAATGCCCACTAACATGAGAGAAGCAGCTGTGCTGATTGCGCTCTATCAGCTGTGTGCTTTATCCAATCATAGCAGCTAGAGCCTCCAGACAGTGAGACAGATCTGCCCATTACGCAGTGCCTCAGACTTGTTTAGTTTACATAAGACAACACGTTGCCAATGTTATGTTGAAATCACCCTTGGCACTAAGCCTTTTACGGAGTGGCCACTTCCTTATGTGTTTGATAGTGTCAATGGCTCTAGTCTGCCCATTTGTTGGGCAAAATGAGAATTGAGACGGTCACAACTGTAACTTCCCATTCGTGAGCATTTGTGTCCTCCCATGACCTGTTTTGTAACAAAAAATAATACTTCACTAGATGTAAAATTGCGTTACTAGGACCTCCTTGGCAAAAACGTCTACATTAATTACAGCTTTCTTGATTTATCTTAGACATAATTCTGACTATTTTAAGGAAGTGACTATTTTGAGGAAGTGGCTATGTTGTTGCTACGGTGAATCAGGAGGGACAAACAACCGTACCTGTCACGGTATAATATGCGAACATAACACACCCACATCAAATCACACCCCCAAGATAACTCTCAATTAGCTTCAGTCATTGCCGCTAGCATTTCTTAATGAGCAATCTTCAAAACGAGGCCAAATCAGGAAGTGCTGTCACCCTTTTAAAAGGACCACAATGGAAATACGTTTTCAAAGTTTTTTGTGTCATCCTCAATGATTTCAAATGCATTATCCACGTGTGGTTGTATTGTGTTTTAACTTCTACAGGATCAATTTTGTAAAAAAGGGGCGGATCTGTAAGAGGTTTCAAATGGTCAAATAAATATATATATGTACCCTAGACCAAAGCCAAAGCAACATCACTGATCTTCCATAATGGTAAATGGTAAATGGCTCTGACAGAGAAAACATTTGTATCTGCAGAATTTCCTGTTCGGTGTTATAGCTGCCTCCTTGTTTATCTTTTTACAAAGGAGTGCTTTTCCTTGATGCAGCAATTAGGTTGCACGGGCCATTATTTTCTGCTGAAGTAGGCAAAAAGGGGCCTAATAAATGGGTGTGTGTTGGAATGGCCCATAAATATGAGTGTCCCTGGAAAATTTCCTGTGACACATATAAACCCTGACACTGGATTACTCCTGAATAATGTCTGCGTGTGTATAAGGGGTAATACATAAAACTAGACAGTAAATGCGTGTCATCCTGGAGAAAAACATCCATCACTGCCGAAAGTATTGATTGAATACAGCCTGAAAAAATGCTGTGACTCTTGCCCAGACACAAAATTACAGCCTAAAAAGGAAAGTGAAGTCACAACTAGGGAGAGAAAGAAATAGCTTAAATGAAAACTCTGTCCAGAGCAGAAAGACATTAGAGAGGACAGCATATGGTAATGAACTTCTCCTGTCTTTTAAACTGCAGAGCTACCGGCACCCTGAGAGTCTCTTAATAACGATCATCACAACATAACAGATGTTCCAAACCATTAACATTCCACTGAACCCATCATTTACATCATTCTCAGAATACAAGGAGACAGACAACTGCCTGCATGCCGTAGAAAAATACCCTGAAGAAATCATGGAGCTCTACCAGAGAAAGTTATCGTACCGAAATACAAACATGTATACTGAACAAAAATATAAACACATGTAAAGTGTTGGTCCCATGTTTCATGAGCTGAAATACAAGATGTCAGAAATATTCCATATGCACAAAAAGCGTATTTCTCTCAAATTTGGTGCACAAATTTCTTTATATCCCTGTTAGTGAGAATTTCTCAGGTGAGGCATATCAAGAAGCTGAATAAACAGCATGATCAGTAGACAGGTGCACCTTGTGATGGGGACAATATAAGGCCGCTCTAAAATGTGTAGTTCTGTCACACAAAATTATATCCAAGATGGCGTAGCAGTCAGATGTCTTTGTCCTGTCGTGTCCCTTGTATATATCTTTTTACATATTTTTCTTTGCATATCTTTTAAAAATATTTTTCTAAACCTCAACTTCTAAATAGTCTCCTGCAACTCGCCTCACCCAATGTGGCGTGGATCTGTTTTTTTTTTTATTATTTCTATTTACTTCGGATCTGGAATCCCTCAACTGAAGCTAGCCAGCTAACTACCTACCAGCTATCAGTCAGCAAACCATTGCTAGCGGTCATCAGCTAACCTTTAGCTCAGAAAGCTCTCGCCAGTTTGAACAATGTGACAAACCAGAGCATAACGGACCTATTTTTTTCTCTCTCCATATCCCCGGATTCCAACCGCAAACTCTGAACATTTTCGCAACTAGCTAACCGCAATCCCGGGTGACTACTCCTGGCTAGTGTTTCCATCCCGGAGCAAGCACCAATTAGCCTGAAGCTAGCTCGGCCAGGGCTCCTGTGCTACCACCGAAGCCTACTCCTGGGCTACAATATCCGGACCCCTTCTGCTGCCGGTACGGGGCACGGAACTCCGCCGATCCTCTACGACTGGAATACCGACATAATCTGCACAAGGATTCCAACAGGCCCCTCAGGCGCAACGTCCGCTGAAGGCCCATTCTGCTAACTGCGGCCTGCTAGCTACCTAGAGCTACTTGGAACCCTACTAATTCACAACTGGTCTATCGACGTCATCGCACGAAGAGGCAAAAACAGACTTACCTCCATCGCGACGTCCCCCAAAGGCCCTTCTGCTAACTTTCTAGCCCCGGTCTGCTAACTGCTAGCTTGCTTGCCCCGGTCTGCTAACTGCTAGCTTGCTTGCCCCGGTGTGCTAAATGCTAGCTTGCTTGCCCCGGTCTGCTAACTGCTTGCTTGCTAACCCGGTCTGCTAACTGCTTGCTTGCTAACCCGGTCTGCTAACTGCTAGCTTGCTAGCCCCGGTCTGCTAACTGCTAGCTTGTTTAGCCCCGGCCTACTAACTGTTAGCTTGTTAGCATCGGCCTGCTAACTGTCTGAATCGCCGTGTCCCCAGTCAGCCCAACCACTCACTGGACCCATATGTTCACTTGGCTACGAATGCCTCTCGCTAATATCAATATGCCTCATCCATTACTGTCCAGGTTAGTGATTACTGTCTTATTTCACTGTAGAGCCTCTAGCCCTGCTCAATATGCCTTAACCAACCATGTTGTTCCACCTCCTACATATGCGATGACATCACCTGGTTTAAACGTCTCTAGAGACTATATATCTCTCATCATTACTCAATGCCTAGGTTTACCTCCAATGTACTCACATCCTACCTTACCTTTGTCCGTACACTATGCCTTGAATCTATGCTATCGTGCCCAGAAACCTGCTCCTTTTACTCTCTGTTCCGAACGTGCTAGACAGCCAGTTCGTATAGCCTTTAGTCGTACCCTTACCCTACTCCTCTGTTCCTCTGGTGATGTAGAGGTTAATCCAGGTCCTGCAGTGCCTAGCTCCACTCCCACTCCCCAGTTGCTCTCATTTGTTGACTTCTGTAACCGTAAAAGCCTTGGTTTCATGCATGTTAACATTAGAAGCCTACTCCCTAAGTTTGTTTTACTCATTGCTTTAGCACACTCTGCCAACCCGGATGTCTAAGCCGTGTATTAATCCTGGCTTAGGAAAACCACCAAAAACGCTGAAATCTCTATCGCTAACTATCACATTTTCCGCCAAGATAGAACTGCCAAAGGGGGCGGTGTTGCAATCTACTGCAAAGATAGCCTGCAGAGTTCTGTATTACTATCCAAGTCTGTACCCAAACAATTCGAGCTTCTACTTCTAAAATTCACCTTTCCAGAAACAAGTCTCTCACTCTTGCCGCTTGCTATAGACCTCCCTCTGCCCCCAGCTGTGCCCTCGATACCATATGTGAATTGATTGCCCCCCATCTATCTTCTGAGCTCGTGCTACTAGGTGACCTAAACTGGGACATGCTTAACACCCCTACAATCTAAGCTTGATGCCCTCAATCTCACACAAATTATCAATGAACCTACCAGGTACAACCCCAAATCCGTAAACACGGGCACCCTCATAGATATCATCCTAACTAACTTGCCCTCCAAATACACCTCTGCTGTTTTCAACCAGGATCTCAGCAATCACTGCCTCATTGCCTGCATCCGTAATGGGTCTGCGACCAAACAACCACCCCTCATCACTGTCAAACGCTCCCTAAAACAATTCTGCAAGCAGGCCTTTCTAATCGACCTGGCTGGAGTATCCTGGAATGACATTGACCTCATCCCGTCAGTAGATGATACCTGGCTATTTTTTAAAAGTGCCTTCCTCACCATCTTAAATAAGCATGCCCTATTCAAAAAATGTAGAACTAGGAATAGATATCGTCCTTGGTTCACTCCAGACCTGTCTGCCCTTGACCAGCACAAAAACATCCTGTGGCATTCTGCATTAGCATCGAATATGCAACTTTTCAGGGAAGTTAGGAACAAATGTACACAGGCAGTTAGGAAAGCTAAGGCTAGCTTTTACAAACAGAAATTTGCATCCTGTAGTACTAACTCAAAAAAGTTCTGGGACCCTGTAAAGTCCATGGAGAATAAGACCACCTCCTCCCAGCTGCCCACTGCTCTGAGGCTAGGAAACACTGTTACCACCGATAAATTCACTATACTTGAGAATTTCAAGAAGCATTTCTCTACGGCTGGCCATGCTTTCCACCTGGCTACCCCTACCCCGGTCAACTGCACAGCACCCTCCACAGCAACCCACCAAATCCCCCACCATTTCTCCTTCACACAAATCCAGATAGCTGATGTTCTGAAAGAGCTGCAAAATCTGGGCCCCTACAAATCAGCCGGGCTAGACAATCTGGACCCTCTCTTTCTAAAATTATCTGCCGAAAATGTTGCAACCCCTATTACTAGTCTGTTCAACCTATCTTTCGTATCGTCTGAGATTCCCAAAGATTGGAAAGCTGCCGCGGTCATCTCCCACTTCAAAGGGGGTGACACTCTAGACCTAAACTGCTACAGACCTATCCTGTCTTTCTAAGGTCTTCGAAAGCCAAGTTAACAAACAGATCACCGACCATTTCGAATCCCACCGTACCTTTTCCGCTATGCAATCTGGTTTCAGACCTGGTCATGGGTGCACCTCAGCCACCCTCAAGGCCCTAAATGACATCATAACCGCCATCGATAGGAGACATTACTGTGCAGCCGTATTCATCAACCTGGCCAAGGCTTTCAACTCTGTCAATCACCACATTCTTATTGGCAGACTCGACAGCCTTGGTTTCTCAAATGATTGCCTCGCCTGGTTTACCAACTACTTCTCGGATAGAGTTCAGTGTGTCAAATCGGAGGGCCTGTTGTCTGGACCTCTGGCAGTCTCTATGGGGGTGCCACAGGGTTCAATTCTCGGGCCGACTCTTTTCTCTGTATACATCAATGATGTCGCTCTTGCTGCTGGTGATTCTCTGATCCACCCCTACGCAGACGACACCATTCTGTATACTTCTGGCCCCTCTTTGGATACTGTGTTAACTAAACTCCAGACGAGCTTCAATGCCATACAACTCTCCTTCCGTGGCCTCCAACTGCTCTTAAATGCAAGTAAAACTAAATGCTTGCAATTCAATCGATCACTGCCCGCACCTGCCCGACTAGCATCACTACTCTGGACTGCTCTGACTTAGAATACGTGGACAACTACAAATACCTAGGTGTCTGGTTAGACTGTAAACTCTCCTTCCAGACTCACATTAAGCATCTCCAATCCAAAATTAAATCTAGAATTGGCTTCCTATATCGCAACAAAGCATCCTTCACTCATGCTGCCAAACATATCCTCGTAAAACTGACCATCTTACAGATCCTCGACATCGGTGATGTCATCTATAAAATAGCCTCCAACACTGTACTCAACAAATTGGATGCAGTCTATCACAGTGCCATCCGTTTTGTCACCAAAGCCCCATACACTACCCACCACTGCGACCTGTATGCTCTCGTTGGTTGGCCCTCGCTTCATACTCGTCGCCAAACCCACTGGCTACAGGTTATCTACAAGTCTCTGCTAGGTAAAGCCCCGCCTTATCTCAGCTCACTGGTCACCATAGCAGCACCCACTCGTTGCACGTGCTCCAGCAGGTATATCTCACTAGCCTGGTTCCTCTCTAGGTTTCTTCCTAGGTTTTTGGCCTTTCTAGGGAGTTTTTCCTAGGGAGTTTTTCCTAGCCACCGTGCTTCTTTCACATGCATTGCTTGCTGTTTGGGGTTTTAAGCTGGGTTTCTGTACAGCACTTTGAGATTTCAGCTGATGTACGAAGGGCTATATGAATACATTTGTTTTGATTTGGTCACCCCCACAGCCAATTCCTCCTTTGGTCATCTTTCCTTCCAGTTCTCTGCTGCGAATGACTGGAACAAACTGCAAAAATCTCTGAAGCTGGAGATTCATATCTCCCTCACTAGCTTTAAGCACCAGCTGACAGAGCAGCTCACAGATCACTGCACCTGTACATAGCCCATCTGTAAACAGCCCATCTATCTACCTACCTCATCCCCATACTGTATTTATTTATTTATCTTGCTTCTTTGCACCCCAGTATCTCTACTTGCACATTCATCTTCTGCACATCTACGATTCCAGTGTTTAATTGCTATATTGTAATTACTTCGCCACCATGGCCTATTTATTGCCTTAACTCCCTTATCTTACCTCATTTGCACTCACTGTATATAGACTTTTTGTTTTCTTTTGTTCTACTGTATTATTGCCTGTATGTTTTGTTTATTCCACGTGTAACTCTGTGTTGTTGTATGTGTCGAATTGCTATGCTTTATCTTGGCCAGGTCACAGTTGCAAATGAGAACTTGTTCTCAACTAGTCTACCTGGTTAAATAAAGGTAGATAAATAAATAAATAAAACACAACACTGCCACAGATGTCTAAAGTTTTGAGGCAGCGTGCAATTGGCATGCTGACTACAGGTATGTCCACCAGAGCTGTTGCCAGAAAACTGAATGTTAATTTCTTTACCATAAGCTGCCTCCAACGTCATTTTAGAGACTTTTGCAGTACATCCAACCAGCCTCACAAACGCAGACCCGTGTAACCACAGTTAGACTTGGACCTCCACATCCGGTTTCTTCACCTGCGGGATCAAGTTAGACCAACCACCCGGACAGCTGATGAAACTGTGGGATTGCACAAGTGAAGAAATCTTGCACAAAATGTCAGAAACCATCTCAGGGAAGCTCATCTGCGTGCTTGTCATCCTCACCAGGGTCTTGACCTGACTTCAAATTGGCATCGTAACCGACTTCAGTGGGCAAATGCTCACCTTCAATGGCCATTAGCACGCTGGAGAAGTAGGCTCTCCACGGTTAAATCCTGGTTTCAACTGTACTGGGCAGATGTCATGTGGGCGAGCAGTTTGCTGATGTCAACGTTGTGAACAGAGTGCCCCATGGTGGCTGTGGGGTTATGGTATGGGCAGGAATAAGCTACGGACAACGAACACAATTGCATTTCATCAATGGCAATTTGAAGGCACAGAAATACCATGACGAGATCCTGTGGCCCATTGTCGTGCCATTCATCTGCCGCCATCACCTCATGTTTCAGCATGATAATGCATGGCCCCATGTCGCATGGATCTGTACACAATTCTTGGAAGCTAAAAATGTCCCAGTTCTTCCATGGTCTGCATACTCACCAGACATGTCTCCCATTGAGCACGTTTGCGATGCTCTGGATCGACGTGTACGACAGTGTGTTCCAGATCCCGCCAATATCCAGAAACTTCGCACAGCCATTAAAGAGGAGTAAGACAACCTTCCACAGGCCACAATCAACAGCCTGATCAACTCTATGCGAAGGAGATGTGTTGCGCTGCATGAGGCAAATGGTGGTCACACCAGATATTGACCGATTTTCTGATCCACTCCCCTGCCCTTTTTTTGTAAGGAATCTGTGACCAACAGATGCATATCTGTATTCCCAGTCCTGTGAAATCCATAGATTAGGGCCAAATGAATTTATTTCAATTGACTGATTTCCTAATATGAACTGTAACTCAGTAAAATCTTTGAAATTGTTGCATGTTGTGTTTATATTTTTGTTCAGTGCATTTGAATGACATTCTAATGATTCACCTCCCTAAGGGAGAATTTAGTTTTTGACTAGCAGTGACCTCACCATTGTTTTGGAGGGGTTAGTAAGGAATACTTGACATGATGGGGGCTTTATACTGTAGGTGTACCGCTAATGTTGCATTTTGTGCTAGCATGGACTTACACTGTGCTTTATGTCAAACATAAGGTGGTTTCATACCAAACTGTGTGCATGTGGGTATAAGGCATAGCAGAGAGAATTGAGGCAGGAGGATAAATGTCATTGCTCAAATTCAATGGATAGATGGATCCCTAGTCAGGATGAATTGCGTCAAAAGCTCTATCTCGAACCTTTCTGTTGGACAGGGTCGCATAAATGTAACCCATTGTATTCACTTAGGCCTTCCACTGACACATTGAGAATGCTCTCATTAGAAAATGTTGGTTTGGCTGCGTTTCTGACACATCATTTGTGCCCAGAGGGGACATATAGTGTATGCTGTAAGTGTACGACCCCAAAAAGCCTGCTGCTATGCAGAGCATGTACTCTTCCATCTTTTCCCTAGCAGTTTGTGGCAGCTTATGTTTTAACTTAATTCACCACACATTACGCAGAGGTATTTGAGCGATAGTGTGACAAGCACTATACTAATATAGTATGCTGTGCAAATATTCAAATAAGCCAAACAAATTCTTGCTGATAAGTGGGTCTGTGAAATTCATCGAGGTAATATGTTGGAGCTGCTGAGCCCCCGAGCCATATGGTACAGTGTGACATGTTCATGGAAATTACAGACATCAAATATTAATCAAGTTGTTGTTACCATAATTTACATTTACAGTAACATTCAAGTGTGTTTATGTGAGTGTGTGTGTTTAATTTAATGTTTCATTCACTGAATTAATATGGATGCATTTTGACCCATTTCATAGTTGTGAAAAACCTTTCCCCTCCATCTCACACCCTCAAAGGTTTCATTTCACTCAACCAACCTCCATAATGACCCAGATTGGCTGCAAACCCTCTCTTAGATTAAACAGGAGTGAACCTTGGAGTGACCCTGGACTAAGAAATCAATCAGCCCCATTACCATTACTTACCCAATACGCACCTGCATGGCTACAACGTACCAACTACCTGCTTTCATTGTGAGTCTGTGGATGTCCTTGTAATGCATTCACTAATGGATGACTTCTCATTTTACTGATCAATGATTAGGTTTCAAACAACAAACACAGACTTAATCAAACAAACACACACTAATCTTCAATGTTGCCTCTATTAAAGCACAGGCACTTCACAGATGAACATTCTGTGGTAATGCACTACTGAAACTTCTCTTTGCGGTAATGCGCGTAATGATGGTGATGGTAAGGATGGTGACAGGTATGCGTAATAATGGGCGGCCTGGCACCCTCGAGCGCCAGAGAGGGGGAGCGGAAGCAGGCGTGACAAAGTGACCGGAAGAAGTGATATTCTAACATCAGGTGTGCTTTGTATTTGTTTATGTACTGTAGGTTCACCAGCTGATCAATCAAGACATCCATGTCGACCGGATTCCCACTGTGAAGATGAGCAATGCTGCAGCAGCATCAGTTTCTACCTCTAGTACCTCATCCTTTTCCAGACATGAAAGGAGACATCCCTCAGTTAGACAAAATGATTGTCATATGCTGTGCCTTGGTCAATCTGAATGATTCTGTTGTGCCATTTGAGTAAAGAGCAATGTCACCTTGTCGCCATGACAAAAGTGCCCCTTAAACTGAAGGAAGGGTGTAGCAATAACTGCCAATTAAACAGAAAAACAGTTTCATAGTAATCTATTTCCGTACACTTGTATGAATATATCAAATGTAATATGGAACAACATGTAAACAAATATTGTTTATGATACTGTAAACATACTGAACTTTAATAATAGACTATATTGTTGTGAAATTTCAAGTATTTTGTGTGCCATCTCAGCATTGACTTGCCTCATTGAATAAAATGTATTTCTTAAAGCCTAACTGTTCTTTCTTTCTTTTACAATTTAAACACATTTTGCATAGAAAATGTAATTGTTGTAGTAGTCTTAGGCAAATCATCTTCATTATCACAGTGGTACTTCCTAGTGCCACTCAGACCTGGGAAAAAAGTATCTGGCATTGAACTTGGTAGTAGTGTTAGTACGTTTTAAGCTAAGACCCATCATCTCCTGCTTCGACATTATACTACCTAGATTACAAGGGTTGGATTTGCACTAAACAATTTCATGTCAGCACAAGGCATGTACAACATCTGGTATAATAATTAGCCTAGTTTACATTGTCTACTGGTATAGTACTGGTTTTTAAATTGAGAACATATAGCTCAACAATATGTAAACAATGTGTGAGTTAAGCTATTCTCTGCTTCAGATGCACTTTCCAGTGGTGAATTACAATGGCCCTAAAGGCTAACACCATGGCTGCAAAGGCATTGCATGCCATTATCATCAAATGCAAAATGGGTTCACATGGCTGATATCCTGAGAGAGAGAGATTACAACTGAACAAAAAGATAATGTTCATTTGAGAATACAACACAGAAACACAAACAAATAAGAGACAGATTCCCTTCCCCTCTTTATTGCAGGATTGTGATCTGTGATGAATCAACATTGAATAATAGTTTTAAGTTAACAATTAAAACAAGGTTAAATACTTCACTTCAAAGAATCAACACCTTATTTAATATAATTTCAAAGTGTACAAGTAAGCTAACTCATATATAAAAGTTAGTAACAAGTCAGCTATTATTACTAAAGCATAATTTCAGGTGAACAAAAAAAATGAAATACCAGAGGAGGCCAACCTCACTCCTCACTCCACGGATCCCTGATCTACTTGGGCAGCAGATTTCTATTCAGCCCAGCAATAGCACACATGACTATCAACTAATTTGCTAAGTTGAATCAGGTGTTAATGCTGGGCTGGAACAGAAACCTGCACACCCAGCAGGGTTGGCCTGCACCAGTTGTAATAGGTTAATACATTGTGTGTGACTTTAAACTGTGTTTTTGTTTACAACATTTGCTAACATAGGCACACAAACACTGAGTGGACAAAATATAAGGAACACCTTCCTAATATTGAGTTGCACCCCCATCTGCCCTAGGAACAGCATCAATTCATCAGGGCATGGACTCTGCAAGGTGTCGAAAGCGTTCCACAGGGATGCTGGCCCATGTCTCCAATGCTTCCCACAGATGTGTCAAGTTGGCTGGATTCCCTTTGGGTGGTGGACCATTCTTGATATATACGGGAAACAGTCGAGCTTGAAAAACCCAGCAACGTTGCAGTTCTTGACACACTTAAACCGGTGCGCTTGGCACCTACTACCATACCCCATTCAAAGGCACTTACATCTCTCCTTCATCTACACTGATTGAAGTGAATTTAACAGGTGATATCAATAAGGGATCATAGTTTTTACCTGGATTCACCTGGTCAGTCTATGTCATAGAAAGAGCGGGGGGCTCGAGCTATGCATTTGGTTTGCTAACTTGCTAGCTAAATGGCTACTTGCAAGATTAAGCTTCTTGGTTACAGCAAAGACAATCAATCCCCCCAGTTCCATAATTTGTTCTGTGTGTAGATGAAATTGAATAAAATTACATTTGAAAGGACTAATGACCCTTATGTTGGCACTACTGTATAGTACAGGAACGGTATGAAGGTATGAAAATATGAATACCGCCCAACCCTATCTTCCATGTCTGGATTTTGTACACTGACCTTCTTCTCAACCCTGTTCTTTGCGCACTGTTGTATGATGTCAGTGTCAACACGTGGGCACGTTCGAGGTCTTTGTTATTCCGAGCATGTTGCGCAGATGGGCAGATCTTGAAATGTGTATAGAAACCATGGATTGCTGATGCTATGTATTGTCCATTGAGAGGCTTAGAAGCCACCAGTAGGAGCAGTCCTCCATATGAATGATTGGAATTCTACAGTATTTCAATTAATTGTTTCAAGGACAAAATGACATGTATTTAAGTATTTTATTGTTGTAATGGGGATAGTAGCATTAGTAATCTCTAAAAATTCTACTTCAATTTTTTTTCTTTTTATGTTTTTTTCACATAATATTTGAAAGTATATATTGAGGTATCTGTAATAGAATAAATGTGTCATAAACTAATGTAGACGTTAATAAATGCATTTCTATAGCTTCCAAAATATATATTTTTTATAATGTTGGGGGAGTGCCAAGTAGAGGCACAGTGGTTTTACCAGCACCCCCTATCAGTCAACTAGTGTATATAAAAATCATTGAGATCTTGACATGATGCCTTAAGTAAATGCCTTAAGCACCATGGAATCCCATCCAAAAGTGAGAATGTTCTTCAACAGTGAAACTCTTGCAAGGTTACATGATGGAATAAGAGTTTGCATTATGACCATTTTAAGTGTATTTATATTTATATTTTTATTATATTTGAACTTTTTATTAACGGTTGTTGCTTTATTGCAGAGTTGTGTCAATGAGGCGGTCAATTTTCAATTGGCTAACCCTTATCATGTGGTTTGTGCAGGCTGAAATATGGTGTGTTAGGATGCTATCGGAAACTTGAACATTTGCAACAAGCATGCAGACTGCAATTACCACCAGTTACATGTTGTTATTACAGGGTAACTATGAATTATTACAATACTTGTTAATAATAAAAAAATGCATATAGACTTCCTGTAGTCTCTTAGTGACGAGAGAGAACAAGACTCACATTGAGATAAAGCACAGTATGCTTGACTGCCACTGCTCAAATAGTGTGTAATACTTGGATATGACATGTTTGGACATGCAGTGGGTAGTCGTACATCAGAGAGAATTGATAAAACAGTTAGCTAGCAGAGAAAGAGCACAGTCAGGGACTTCAATTAGCTGCACAATTTCACTTCCCTCTCCACCATTAACTTTGACGTTTTATCTGTCCTTCTGAAATTGCCTGTACTGTATCTGGTATGTAATGGCTGTTTGTCATGGTTCTCTCTCCCCCTTCTCCTCCATTCTCAGACACTGTGCACACAAGAGTAATAGCTGGATCATTGCAGGGATTTGCCAGATAAACGTTGTACTCAGTGTCATAATTTGTGCCCAGAAGGGACATATAGTGTATGCTGTAAGTGTACGACCCCAAAAAGACTGCTGCTATGCAGAGCATGTACTCTTCCATCTTTTCCCTAGCAGTTTGTGGCAGCTTATGTTTTAACTTGTTGTATTTCACCACACATTACGCAGAGGTATTTGAGCGATAGTGTGACAAGCACTATACTAATATAATGCCGTGCAAATATACAAATAAGCCAAACAAATTCTTGCTGATAAGTGGGTCTGTGAAATTCATCGAGGTAATATGTTGGAGCTGCTGAGCCCCCGAGCCATATGGTACAGTGTGACATGTTCATGGAAATTACAGACATCAAATATTAATCAAGTTGTTGTTACCATAATTTACATTTACAGTAACACTCAAATGTGTTTATGTGAGTGTGTGTTTAATTTAATGTTTCATTCACTGAATTAACATGGATGCTTTTTGACCCATTTCATAGTTATGAAAAACCTTTCACCTCCTCCATCTCACACCCTCCATAATGACCCAGATTGGCTGTAAACCCTCTCTTAGATTAAAAAGCAAAGAACCGTGGAGTGACAATGGACTAAGACAAATATACAACGTACCAACTACTTGCTTTCATTGTGAGTCTGTGGATGTTGTTTTAATGCATTCACTAATGGATGACTTCTCGTTTTACTGATCAATGATTAGGTTTCAAACAACAAACACACACTAATCGCACTATTGAAACTTCTCTTCCTTTTAATCTGTAGCAGAACCACATGCCTATTGTAACATATCTATTGTAACATATCTATTGTAACATATCTATTGTAACATATTAATACAGCTTGTTGTCTTTGTATACGGTATGCTGTTCAGAATGGATAAACAACCAGGGTTGTGTGTGTGATTGCAGTGCTTGGCTACTAGAATATACCCTTCCTTGCACTAAAAGTCAATTGAAGATCAATATCTTTCAGTCGTGATTTCCAAAGTGTCAGACTTGTGAATTACAACAGAATATAGACTTCCTGTAGTCTCTTAGTGACAAGAGAGAAGAAGAATCACATTGAGATGAAACACAGTATCCTTGACTGCCAGTGCTCAAATAGTGTGTAATACTTGGATATGACATGTTTGGACATGCAGTGGGTAGCCGTACATCAGAGAGAATTGATAAAACAGTTAGCTAGCAGAGAAAGAGCACAGTCAGGGACTTCAATTAGCTGCACAACCCGTGCGGCGTGCAGGTCAAACGATTTGCCGTAAGCACCAACACTTGTTAAATAGTGCAAAAACAACTGTAAAGGATGAATTGCATAAAATAATATTTGTGGAAATATATCCATAAACAGATATTAAAACAAATAATTTGTTCTGTGTGCACCTGCCAACCTGGCAATGTCTCTTATTTTCTCTCCCAGGTGTGAGCTGTGCGGGGGGGGGGGGGGGGTGCTTTCAGATGAAGACCCCACAATATTATCAGCATGGTCAATTTCAGGAGGCTCCATATCCAATCCATCCGACTCCAGCTCATCCAAATTCTGTAACATCTGCAATGCTGTCAGCATCCATTTGTTTGGTTCGGCTTGCCATTGTGAACTACACACATCATATGTTGTAGTCAGTGTCTGATTATAATCTCGCCGAGGGGAGATTACATACAATTTCCAGCCTTTCGTAAATAAAATAATTAGACCGCTCAAAACGGTCACAATTGTTTATCATTACACTATTGTTCTAAATTCAATCACCCTCTTCACCCTCATCATTCAGTTCATTGAAATTGAAAAAAACAGGTAAAAAGCCTCTGTCGTTTTCTGACAACTGTGCAATGTAAAAAACAAAAATTAAGGAAAGATCAGGGGAGGAGCAGAATGTTGCTTTTTTTGGCAGATTTTTGACATGTACAAAATCAAACATCAATGACCATTGGTGGTTCTAGTGTTAAAAACGCAAAATCATCAGTGATGATGTGACCTTTGCAGCATGATGAGACAGCGAGAGAGAGCATCCCAGTGTTAGTCAATCAGAGTGAGAACAGGTGGCGTGCAGCAGACCAGTACCAGGCAGAGGAAGGAGCAGACTGCTGGCTTCTCATGTATGTCACGTCTGTTCCAGGATGTCTTCTCACACTGCTGTCTCGCTCTCGTATCTTTGGAGGTGTCAGCCAGGGCATTAACAAAACAAATCAGACCAAATGCCTTCTTTTCCCTGGACACAAAAGGCATAATGATGATGTGATGATTGCGCTAGGGCTGCGTGGAAAACACATTTACGCCATGCTGAGAGAGCCTTGCCTGTAGCACAGCTCTCGCCTGATCTCCTCAAATAGGCAATAATTGATCTGCAGGTGCATCATCTGGCCTGTCAAGTCACATTAAGAAGTGTTTTTTTTTACCAGCAGTAATACACATTATTACCAAGGTAAAACAACATTTATCTCAAAGGTTGGTGTTTTACCCTGATCTATGAGTGTTGACGTTTGTGCCTTTATAGGACTCCTATGGCATTCTATGGAGTCAACAGTCATGTATCACGGTCAGTTGGTAATCTACATAGAAGCATCATCCACACATGACCTTCACCTCTGAATAGATAAGGAAATAAACATATGTAAAGTCCTACACCAGTCTCCTTTTCAGCTCATTTATCAACTGATTTATTTAACGAAAGGCACAGCTCAATAGGTGGTCCAGGTATCCTCATGGCATGGCACAATGTCACGACTTCTGCCGAAGTCGGCTTCTGTCCTTGTTCGGGCGGCGTTCGGCGATTGACGTCACCGGCTTTCTAGCCATCGCTGCTCCATTTCTCAAATGTCCATTTGTTTTGTCTTGTTCCATACACACCTGGTTTTCATTTCCATAATCACACTGCATGTATTTAGTCCTCTGTTCCCCTCCAGGTCTTTGTGTGTAATTGTTTCGTGTTACGTGGTTATCGTTACGCGCCCGACTGGGTTTTCGTGTTTCTGTGTTTTTTTGCACACGGTTTGTTTATTTTGTATTACAGTGTCTTGTATTGAACATTTATCGCTCCTTACACTTTTGCCTTGTGGGCTGGAGGTTTTCAAGAAGCAGCGTTCTTCTGTTATTTTCTCTACTGCCATAATAAAGTGTGCGCTTGTTCAATACTCCCTGCTCTCCTGCACCTGACTTCTCCACCAGCAGCGCACAGCCCTGACACACAAATGGGGAGTGGGCCTTTCCTCTTTTGTTCTCCATTGCTCCTCTATTGTAAATCAAGCAAGGGGGAAGCCGATGACATCATTAATCCCCATCAGACCAACTCCTTGAATGCCCAATTAATTGATGTTTACAGTTGTGTCTAAAAAACACTATTTAAAAAAAGAAAAAAAAATTGTGTGTACTTTACTGTATTTATACTAACAGTAAAAGTTAAAAAATCACTGGAGGACGTCTTTAAGTATCCTTCTATGGTTTCATAGGAATACTGTATACACTGAGTGTACAAAACATTACGAACACTAGCTCATTCCATGACATAGTTTGACCAGGTGAATCCAGGTGAAAGCTATGGTCCCTTACTGATGTCACTTGTTAAATCCACTTCGATCCGTTTGGATGAAGGTATAAGGACACAAGGCGAGACCCAAATGCAGACACAGGAAGCAGATGGTTGAGCTCCGATATTTATTAATCCAAGGGTTAGGCAAAAGGTAAGTCGGGGACAGGCGAGAGTTCATAAACCGGGTCAGAGTCCAAAACAGTACCAGACGAAGGGCAGTCTCGATGTCAGGCCAGGCAGGGGTTCAGTAACCAGATCCGAGTCAAAACAGTACAGGAGATAGGCAGGCTTGAAGACAGAACAGGCAGAGTGGTCAGGCAGGCGGGTTCGGAGTCAGGACAGGCAAGGGTCGAAACCAGGAGGACTAGAACCAAAGGAGACTGGGAAAAAATAGCAGCAAGGAAAACCGCTGGTTGACTTGGCAAACAAGACGAACTGGCACAGAGAAACAGGAAACACAGGGATATATACACCGGGGATAATAAGCGACACCTCTAGGGGGTGGAGACAATCACAAGGACAGGTGAAACAGATCAGGGTGTGACAGAAGGGGAGGAGACCGGTTAAAGAAGGATTTTTAAGCCTTGAGACAATTGAACCTGGATTGTGCATTTGTGCCATTCAGAGGGTGAATGGACAAGACAAAATATTTAAGTGCCTTTGAATGGGGTATTGTAGTAGGCGGCAAGCACATCGGTTTTTCACACTCAACAGCTTCCCGTGTGTATCAAGAAATTATCCACCACGCAAATGACATCCAGATTCAGATTCAGATCAACGTTATTATCCCACCAGGGGGGAATTCATTTGGTCATATGCTTTAAAAGGCAGTACATAAAACATGAAAACACAGAAACTACACAAAATAATTTATTCAAAGTGCTATAGCTACATATGTAAAGTGAAAGTGCAATATACTGTATACTCGAGGGACCAACAGACTATTTATTATACAGCCTAATGGCTGTTGGAATAAAAGAGTCCCCTTGTCTATCTGCTTTTATTTTCTTTTGAAGAAGTCTCTTTCCCCTTGTCCGGCTGCTGCTGTGACTGAATTTTGAGTGAAGGGGATGAGTACTGTCCTGTAAAATAATTTCAAGTTTTAGCAGGATGAATTTTGTGTACAGGTTGGTGGCTGATTCTTGATCTATACCAATTATCCTTCCCGCCGTCTTAATCAAGCGCTGAAGCTTGACTTGGTCTTGCACTCGCATGTTTCTGAACACGCATATCAGACCAAAGGACAGCACACTCTGCAGGACAGATTTATAGAACATTTGTAAGACGTGGCGGTCGACTTTAAAATGGTTCAGTTAGATTAATTTCAATTTCTTGCAATTTCTTTATCTTTGCAAAGGCACAGTCATTGAATTTCAGTTTATTTTCAATTTCGATTCCCAGGTACTTATATGTGGTCACTCTATCGACTGATTCCCCATTGATCTTAAAAGGGGGTAGTGGAGTTTTGTTCCTTCTGAATCAATTTCCATCTCTTTTGTTTTCTTAACGTTTATTTCAAGAAAGTTATCTGCACACCACAGGACAAATTTTTCCGTTTCTCTGTCAAAATCTTGAAGAGAGGCTTGGTCTGGGTGGAGGAAATTCACAACAGCGGTGTCATCTGCATATAAAAAATGTGTGGGTTGCGTCAGAGGCTTGACAATTGTTTGTGTACAGTGTGTATGTATCGGTTAAAGTACGCAACCTTGAGGGGTTCCCGTATTCACCGTTGTAGTAGAAATGGTGGAGTTAAACTTCACTTGTTGAGTACGGTTCACAAGGAAACTATTTATCCACTTGATCGGTAGAGAGTTGACACCCAAATTCACCAGCTTATCCACGAGTAGGTAGGGTTGGATGGTGTTAAACACGCTACTGAAGTCAATGAATACAATTTTCACTAGGCTATTTGCCTTTTCTAAATGTTCGTAAATATTGTTCAGCATGACCAGTAACGCATCATCAACAGCCCTGGAGTCAAGGTAGGCAAATTGGTTTGAGTCTATTTGAGATGAGAGATCAGAGAGAATTCGTTTTTTTGTTATTTATTCAAAATTATTCATAGGTACAGATTTCAAGGGCTACAGGGCGTAAATCGTTATATTCTTTTGGCCTGTTGTTTTTAGGTATTGGGACATTCAGTGACTTCTCCCATGAGTCTGGAATTAACCCACTGTTCAGTGACAGCTAGAACACCTTCTGGAACAGAAATGCGAGCTTGTCTGTGCATGCCTGAAGTGCCTTGCTGCTGACGACGTCTGGACCATATGATTTTCGTGGGTTTACACATTGAAAGTATTGCTTGACGTTATTCACAGAGATCTGTATATCAACAGCTGGTATGCTGTCTATACTGTCCAAGGCCACTTTCTGCTGCGATGTAAAATCACACATGTCAAACCTACAATAGAAACTGTTCAAATAATTTGCAAAAGCAAAGGTCATGCACGGTCATACAATGTCTCTTTGGTTTGTAGCCCTTGCCAGCCTTTCCTACTGTCCTTCTCCTTAAAAAGGTTTTGTAATTTATCTTTTTATGGTGTCTTGCACTCCTTAATTTAGCTTTTAAGTTGCCTCTGAATATTTTTCCTTTCCTCTTTACTGCCACCTGATTTAAACACTATTTTTTTCTGGTTGAAGAGGTCTTTTAATTCCTGAGTTACTCATGGTTTATTATTGGGGAAGATGTTAACTTTCTTTAGGAACTACATATCCTAATGTTAGAAAGCAGAATATAAACTAGATATAGGCTACTGTGGGTGGGGTAGGCTAAATAATTTAAATGGAATAAGCTTAATTAAAAGAATAGTGATAATGGCAACTAAATATTCAAGGCAAAGCATGCCCAAAGCTTGTGGCTGAGCAGTACCATAGCGAAATTGGAGCCGGAGAGAAGGCCACATTTTTTTTTAAAAACTGCTCAATTATGCTATGCGCCTCGCTCCACACTTGCCCACTTACATGCTCTGGCATTCAAAAGCAGCCATGCTTTAGGCTAACAAAGAACTGTCAATCATATCAATGGATGGAATCAGTGAATGAATGGCTGCAGCAACCATTACATGGTCTGACAAGTAGCATAATAAATTAGGCCTAATTAATCAAAACAAATTAAATGTTATTTGTCACATGCGCAGAATACAACCTTACAGTGATATGCTTACTTACAAGCCTTAACCAACAATGCAGTTTTAAGAATAAAAAAAAAGAAAGAAATAAAGTAACAAATAATTAAAGAGCAGCAGTAAAATAACAATAGTGAGGCTAAGGGGTACCGTTACAGAGTCAATGTGCGGGGGCACCGGTTAATCAAGTTAATTGAGGTAATATATACATGTGGGTAGAGTTATTAAATTGACTTACGTATAGATAATAACAGAGAGTAGCAGCAGTGTAAAAGAGGGGGGGGGGGCATTGCAGGTAGTCTGGGTAGCCATTTGATTAGATGTTCAGTAGTCTTATGGCTTGGGGCTAGAAGCGTTTTAGAAGCCTCTTGGACCTAGACTTGGCGCTCCGGTACCGCTTGCCGTGTGGTAGCAGAGAGAACAGTCTATGACTTGGGTGGCTGGAGTCTTTGACAGGGTTTTGGGCCTTCATCTGACACCGCCTGGTATAGAGGTCCTGGATGGCAGGAAGCTTGGCCCCAATGATGTAGTGGGCCGTACGCACTACCCTCTGTTGTGCCTTGTGGTCGGAGAGGCCAAGCAGTTGCCATATCAGGCAGTGATGCAACCAGTCAGGATACTCTCGATGGTGCAGCTGTAGAACCTTTTGAGGATCTGAGGACCCCCATGCCAAATCTTTTCATCCTTCTGAAGGGGAATAGGCTTTGTTGTGCCCTCTTCACAACTGTCTTGGTGTGCCTGGACCATGTTAGTTTGTTGGTGATATGGACACAAAGGAACTTGAAGCTCTAAACCTGCTTCACCACAGCCCCATCTATGAGAATGGGGGCGTGGTCGGTCCTCCTTTCCTGTAGTCCATAATCATCTCCTTAGTCTTGATCACGTTGACGGAGAGGTTGTTGTCCTGGCACCAGGTCTCCGACCTCCCTATGTGCTGTCTCATTGTTGTTGGTGATCAGGCCTACCACTGTTGTGTCATCGACAAACTTAATGATGGTGTTGGAGACGTGCCTGGCTGTGCAGAAATGAGTGAACAGGGAGTAAAGGAGGGGACTGAGCACGTACCCCTGAGGGGCCCCCATGTTAAGGATCAGCGTGGCGGATGTGTTTTTACCTACCTTTACTACCTGGGGGTGGCCAGTCAGAAAGTCCAGGATCCAGTTACAGAGGGAGGTGTTTAGTCCCAGGGTCCTTAGCTTAGTGATGAGCTTTAAGGGCACTATGGTGTTGAACGCTGAGCTGTAGTCAATGATAGCATTCTCACATAGGTGTTCCTTTTGTCCAGGTGTGAAAGGGCAGTGTGGAGTGCAATAGATATTGCATCATCTGTGGATCTGTTGGGGCGGTATGCAAATTGGAGTGGGTCTAGGGTTTCTAGGATAATGGTGTTGATGTGAGCCATGACCAGCCTTTCAAAGCACTTCATGGCTACAGATGTGAGTGCTGCGGGTCAGTAGTTATTTTGGCAGGTTACTTTAGTGTTCTTGGGCACAGGGACTATAGTAGTATGCTTAAAACATGTTGGTATTACAGACTCAGACAGGGAGAGGTTGAAAATGTCAGTGAAGACACTAGCCAGTTGGTCAGCCCATGCTCGGAGTACATGTCCTGGTAATCCATCTGGCCCTGCGGCCTTGTGGATGTTGACCTGTTTAAAGGTCTTACTCACATCAGCTGCGGAGAGCGTGATCACACAGTCGTCTGGAACAGCTGATGCTCTCATGCATGTTTCAGCGTTACTTGCCTTGAAGCGAGCATATAAATAGTTTAGCTCGTCTGGTAGGCTCATTTCACTGGGCAGCTCTCAGCTGTGCTTCCCTTTGTAGTTTGCAATAGTTTGCAAGCCCTGCCACTTCTGGGGCGGCAGGTAGCGTAGTGGTTAAAGCGTTGGACTAGTAACCGAAAGGTTGCAAGATTGAATTCCTGAGCTGACAAGGTAAAAATCTGTTGATATCCCCCTGAACAAGGCAGTTAACCCACTGTTCCTAGGCTGTCATTTAAATTAAGAATTTGTTCTTAATTGACTTGCCTAGTTAAACAAAGGTTAAATTAAAAAAACATCAGATGAGCGTCGGAGCCGGTGTAATTGGGCAAAATAACAATTATCTTGTTTGAAAGACTTAATATCTCGTTTGATAACAAAATATTTGTATTTTTCAATTAAAACAAAAAATGAAATATCCTTGGGATGTTCAGTCGACATTCACTAAAATGTTGTATACAACATCTGTAACAACCACCACAGAACATTCCCCCAAAGTTCTCATTAGGTTTTCAGGTAATAAACAGTAATTCGTTCTGTGAAAGTTCCCAGAACATTTGTTTGGTCGTGGCAAATGTTCTCATAATATGTATGAAACATTTACCTTTCGTTAAAAGAGCATTTTAGCTAATTAACAACTTTTCAACTACTTACTACTTTTTAGCTACTTTGCATGTTAGCAAACCCTTCCCCTAATCCTAACCTTACCCCTTTTGGCTAACCCTTCCCCTAACCCTAACCATACCCTTTTAGCTATCCCTTCTAACCCCTAATCCCTAGCCTAGCTAACTGTATATCAGGAACATACAAACCCATGTGGTTGCTTGAAGGATGAATGAGGATACTCATACTAACCACACTAACCTTACTATTTGTGATGTAATTTGAGTATGTAGTATGCTTATTGGTCATAGTATGGATATAGTTAATATGCCAAAAGTTCCCGGATGTCGTACTACATTCGTTAAAATACAAAGTATACAAGCAGTGGACACTATTTCTGTGCTTTTGGGGCCCATAATGCAAATCTGTAATGCAAATATCGCAAACCTGTCCATCTGTAAATAGCACACCCAACTTCCTTATCCCCATATTGTTCTATATATTTTTTTCTCTTTTGCACCCCAGTATCTCTACTTGCGCATCATCATCTGCACATCTATCACTCCAGTGTTAATGTCAAATTGTATTTATTTCGCCTCTATGGCCTATTTATCGCCTTACCTCCCTAATCTTACTACATTTGCACACACTGTAATATACTTTTTCTATTGTGTTATTGACTGTACATTTGTTTATCCCATGTGTAACTCTGTTGTTGTTTTTGTCGCACTGCTTTGCTTTATCTTGGCCAGGTCACAGTTGTAAATGAGAACTTGTTCTCAACTGGCCTACCTGGTTAAATAAATGTGAAATGAAAACATAAAATAAATTCTTCAGAAAATGAGCATGACTTCACAACATTTTTTGAAGAGAATTTTTTGAAGAAAATGGCGGAAAATATGCAGGCAAAGTCTGACGAGAGAGGATACACATTCATTGTTTTAACTAATTATGACAAATGTTAAGAAAATATTGAGCAATGTAATAAAGAAATGCCTTTTCAAATAATAAGTTCTCAATGGACATTGTTAATGAAGTCGTAAGATGTCTAGCTAGTAATTTGTTAGCTATGCTAACAAGATAGTAAGAAGTTGCATATCAACAGCATCAACTTCCGGTAGATAGGCAAAGCGCTAGTACACTCAACTGAAAGGATAGCATTCGTTTACACTATACTAAAATGAACTAATAGTATATAGTATGTAGTATATACTCATTAAGTATGTAGTATACAGTATGTTAGTATGGGTATTCCAACATAGCTTAGGTTTCCCTTTTTATCTGTGGATTAATCGTCGGAGTGACGAAACACAATATTTTAATGATCTACAAAGAACCAGCTAGAAAGGGGACCATATGCATGATCAGGTAAAATAACAACCCAATGTCTCCCAGGACAAACTGCTAGCAACACCAATCTAGCTAAATGTACATGAATATTTCATGTGTGTTTCCACCTGTCCCAAAATGTATATAGTTGGTTCACGGTTGGTTTCAGTATTTTAACTCGCGTGTCATGATCACGTCTGGTGGGGATCGACAGAATCAACACGCATATTCGCATGCACACATGTAGCCATGGCGTCAGTCTGAGATCTTCAGAAGTTTGGCTGAGGTCCTGCAGACTTCATTTTCTGCCTCATCTTACTTGACAGGCAGCTGACTGATTTGACAGACAGTGTGGGAAATTGTCCAGTATTAGTAACTAATACTGGACAATGTCGGTCCTTTCCAGTGACTGTAGAAGCTGCCTGGGGGGTCACAGAGAGTTAAGCTCTAATATTTACTAGTCATGTTGTTAGCATGGATGGCTGAGACAAAGGCAATGTATCGAGGTATGACCCAAGGAGACCTCCGATTACTATAAACTCCATGTTGGAGTTTATAGCCAAAAGAAAACATACATTTTCCATAACTACTTCACTGATAGTCAACTGTAAATGTACTGTAAAATGCCCCTCTTTTGCAAATTGCACACCTTTTGAAATTGGTAACAATTTATAAATACTTTATAAATGTGGGTATATACCACTGTATATGTCTATGTTCCACAAAGGGAGGTTTGCCATCAACCATATGGTCATGAAAATCTATACCTTAGACTTAGATAATGGCCTTCTCCTATTGACAATCACACAAATCACAAAATTTACATTTCTGAGTTATAGCACTAGAAACATTCAAAAGTGTATACAGATCTCCCCTATATTGCATACAGTACATTTCTCTGATTAGCATATACAAAGGTCTGGTAACAGTCAAGTGTCTCTAACACAGCGGCTCCTAAACCCTTTTTGCCTTGTAATATACAGTACCAACTACAACAGTACCTAGAAAAATTTGAATAATCTTGTGAAACCAATGAAACCAACTAAAATGAAACTAATTATTATAGCCTTAACCCAGTTTTACTTCATGACACAGAATGGGACTAGCCACGAGCCACCAGTGATTCCTGACTCATCGTTGGGAGGGAGACTGCCCTAAAGGTCCTTATTTCCATTTCTGCCACGGAGCTGCAATTCTGTGAAAAATGTTGCGTTAAATTAGAGTGAAGCAACAAATGGATGAGGGAGGATTAAAGGGGATTGGGATATCTTATTGCTTTTTAACAAAGCCCAGTGAATCCCTCAACAGCTTTACTGTCAGAGCCTTACAGAGATTTACACTACAACGCAGAGCGGAAATATTCACAACTATAAGAAGAAAGACTTGCATTTGTGGGCTTGTTTTACCACTTGACTTAATAAGCTGTGTGTGTGCTCAGTTGTGTCTTAGGAATTTGAGTCTCTGTCTCTGGTCTTAATTGAAATTATTCTCACTGGCTTCTAGACCCAGGAGAGATCTCCTCCTTTTAACATAAAATCTGAAAGATTTGCCCATTTCAAAGACATAGCAGGAAATCCTGACCACAAAGTGATATCTTCTCCCATGAAGCTATTTTGCTTTGTAAAGAAAAATAAATATCCCTCACATCCGTTTCTTGTATGCTTTTCTGACAGACAGTGTGACTTTGAAGACTAATTCAATTTCAGAACCCCACTGTGCAGTGTGGACACCTAGCATTCAAAGCACTGATGTAATCACTCCTCCATGCAAATCACATATACTGTACATTAATTGATTCAGTATGTGGACATGAAGAACAAAACATTTTAAAAGGAACTTAAAATATTTCACTCAAATGTTCAGTACGAATAGTAGAATAATTAAACATGTCCTCTATAACAGAGAGATGGGCCATTATAAAAAATTATAATTGCTACACCTTGGTTTGAGCATAATTCATTCGGCCTATACCCCCCACTGGTGTTTTTGTCAGTATTTACAGTACCAGTCAAAAGTTCTCACACCTACTCATTCAAGGGTTTTTCTTTATTTTTACTATTTTCTACATTGTAGAATAATATTGAAATCAAATCAAATCAAATGTTATTTGTCACATACACATGGTTAGCAGATGTTAATGCGAGTGTAGCGAAATGCTTCTGCTTCTAGTTCCGACCCTGCAGTAATATCTAACAAGTAATCTAACAATTTCACAACAACTACCTTATACACACAAGTGTAAAGGAATGAATAAGAATATGTACATAAAAATATATATGGATGAGCGAAGGCCGAACGGCATAGGCAAGATGCAGTAGATGGTATAGAGTGCAGTATATACATTTGAGATGAGTAGTGTAGGGTATGTAAACATTATATAAAGTGGCATAGTTTAAAGTAACTAGTGATACATTTATTACATCCAATTTATAATTATTAAAGTGGCTAGAGATTGAGTCAGTATGTTGGCAGCAGCCACTCAATGTTAGTGATGGCTGTTAAACAGTCTGATGGCCTTGAGATAAAATCTGTTTTTCAGTCTCTCGGTCCCAGCTTTGATACACCTGTACTGACCTCGCCATCTGGATGATATCGGGGTGAACAGGCAGTGGCTCAGGTGGTTGTTGTCCTTGATGATCTTTTTGGCCTTCCTGTAACATCGGGTGGTGTAGGTGTCCTGGAGGGCAGGTAGTTTGCCCCCGATGATGCATTGTGCAGACCTCACTACCCTCTGGAGAGCCTTACGATTGTGGGCGGAGCAGGTTCCCTACCAGGTGGTGATACAGCCCGACAGGATGCTCTCGACTGTGCATCTGTAAAAGTTTGTGAGTGTTTTGGTGACAAGCCGAATTTCTTCAGCCTCCTGAGGTTGAAAAGGCGCTGTTGCGCCTTCTTCACCGCGCTGTCTGTGTGGGTGGACCATTTCAGTTTGTCCGTGATGTGTACGCCGAGGAACTTAAAACTTTCCACCTTCTCCACTACTGTCCTGTCGATGTGGATAGGGGGGTGCACCCTCCGCTGTTTCCTGAAGTCCACGATCATCTCCTTTGTTTTGTTGACGCTGACTGTGAGGTTATTTTCTTGACACCACACTCCGAGGGCCCTCACCTCCTCCCTGTAGGCCGTCTCGTCGTTGTTGGCAATCAAGCCTACCACTGTAGTGTCGTCTGCAAACTTGATGATTGAGTTGGAGGCGTGCTTTGCCACGTAGTCATGGGTGAACAGGAAGACATCACAACTATGAATTAACACACACGAAGCATGTAGTAAACAAAAAAGTGTTAAAAGTAGCCACCCTTTGCCATGATGACAGCTTTGCACACTCTTGGCATTCTCTCAACCAGCTTCACCTGGAATGCTTTTCCAACAGTCTTGAAGGAGTTCCCACAAATGCTGAGCACTTGTTGGCTGCTTTTCCTTCACTCTGCGGTCCAACTCATTCCAACCAATCTCAATTGGGTTGAGGTTGGATGATTGTGGAGGCCAGTTCATCTGATACAGCACTCCATCACTCTCCTTCTTGGTCAAATAGCCCTTACACAGCCTGGAGGTATGTTTTGGGTCATTGTCCATTTGAAAAACAAATGATAGAAAGTGCAAACCATATGGGATGGTGTATCGCTGCAGAATGCTGTGGTAGCCATGCTGGTTAAGTGTGCCTTGAATTCTAAATAAATCACAGTGTCACCAGCAAAGCACCCCCACACCATCACACCTCCTCCTCCATGCTTCACGATGGCAACTACACATTCAGTGATCATCCGTTCACCTACTCTGCGTCTCACAAAGACATGGCGGTTGGAACCAAAAATCTCAAATTTGGACTCATCAGACCAAAGGACAGATTTCCACCGGTCTAATGTCCATTGCTCGTGTTTCTTGGCCCAAGCAAGTCTCTTCTTATTATTGGTGTCCTTTAGTAGTGGTTTCTTTGCAGCAATTCGGCCATGAAGGCCTGATTCATGCAGTCTCCTCTGAACAGTTGATGTTGAGATGGGTCTGTTACTTGAACTCTGTGAAGCATTTATTTGGGCTCTAATCTGAGGCGCAGTTAACTCTACTGAACTTATCCTCTGCAGCAAAGGTAACTCTGGGTCTTCCTTTCCTGAGGCGGTCTTCATGAGAGCCAGTTTCATCATAGCACTTGATGGTTTTTGCGACTGCAATTGAAGGAACTTCTTGACATTTTCCAGATTGACTGACCTTCATGTCTTAAAGCAATAATGGACTGTCGTTTCTCTTTGCTTATTTGAGCTGTTCTTGCCATAATATGGACTTGTTCTTTTATCAAATAGGGCCATCTTCTGTATACCACCCATACCTTGTCAGAACACAACTGATTGGCTCAAATCTATTGAGAAAGAAAGAAATTCCACAAATGAACTTTTAACAAGGCACACCTGTTAATTGAAATGCACCTCATGAAGTTGGTTGAGAGAATACCAAGAGTGTGCAAAGCTGTCAGCAAGGCAAAGGGTGGCTACTTTGAAGAATCTGACATATAAAATATGTTTGGATTTGTTTAACACTTTTTTGGTTACTACATGATTCATATGTGTTATTTCATAGTGTTCATGTCTTCACTATTATTCTACAATGTAGAAAATAGTAAAAATGAAGAAAAACCATTGAATGAGTGTCACGTCCTGACGAGTAAAAGGGGTTGTTTGTTATTGTAGTTTGGTCAGGGCATGGCAGGGGGTGTTTGTTTAGTGTGTTTCGTTTTTTTGGGGGGGGATGTTCTATGTTAGTCTATTTCTATGTCTGTGTCTAGTTATTCTATTTCTATGCTTAGTTTATTGGGTTGACCTTCAATTGGAGGCAGCTGTTTCTCGTTGCCTCTAATTGAAGGTCCTATTTATTAGGGGTGTATTTTCATTGGGATTTGTGGGTAGTTGTTCCGTGTGTAGCTGTGTGCCTCACAGGACTGTTTTTCATCGTTGTTTTTGATTAAGTGTTTATTTTGTTTTTCTTCTAAATAAAGAAGATGAGTATTCACATTCCCGCTGCGTTTTGGTCTAATCCTTACGACGAATGTGACAGAACTACCCACCACCAACGGACCAAGCAGCGGAGGAAGGAGCAGCAGAGGAGCTCTTTGGATTCATGGACATGGGAGGAGATATTGGACGGAAAGGGATTCTACACATGGGAGGAGATCCAGGCTGGAAGGGATCGCCTCCCATTGGAACAGGTGGAGGAAGCCAGGAGAGCGGAGGCAGCAGGAGATTGGAGAGAACGCTATGTTGGGACACGGCTGGCAAGGAAACCGAGAGGCACCCCCAATAAAAAACATTTTGGGGGGGGGCACATGGGGAGTGGGGCTAGGTCAGGCAATAGACCTGAGCCAACTCCCCGTGCTTATTATGGGGAGCGTTTGGCAGGGAGAAGAGCGCCGGTCTATGCGGAAGAGCGCACGATCTCGCCCATACGCACGCACAGTCTGGTGCGAGTGATACCAGCCCCCCGTAAGTGCTGTGCTAGAGTGGGCATCCAGCCAGGTAGGAGTATGCCTGCGCAGCACATCTGGCCACCAGTGCGTCTCCTAGGCCCAGGCTACCCTGCGCCTGCTCTACGCATGGCAGCCATCAGGCCTCTGCACAGCCCAGTTTGCCCTGTGCCAGCACTCCGCCCGTGCAGGGCTACTGTGACTACCCAGCCAGGACGGGTGGTGCAGGTTGTACGCTTCAAACCTCCAGTGCTTGTTCATGGCCCGGTGTACCCTGTTCCTGCTCCTCGCACTAGCCCTGAGGTGCGTGTCTCTAGTCTGGCGCCTCCAAAGCCAGCACCACGTACCAGGCCTCCAGTGTGTCAGCCCAATCCAGTACGTCCTGTTCCTGCTCCTTGCACTAGCCTTGAGGTGCGTGTCTCCAGTCTGGTACCTCCAGTACCAGCCCCACGCACTAGGCCACCAGTGCGTCAGCCCAGTCCAGTTCGTCCTACTCCTGCTCCTCGCACTAGCCCTGGGGTGCGTGTAAATAGTCTGGTGCCTCCAAAGCCAGCCCCACGCATCAGGCCTTCAGTGCGCAGTCCCCGTCTAGAGCTTCCGGAAACAGTGCCCCGTCTAGAGCTTCGGCGACAGTGCCCCGTCTAGAGCTTCCGGCAACAGTGCCCCGTCTAGAGCTTCCGGCAACAGTTCCCCGTCTAGAGCTTCCGGCAACAGTGCCCCGTCCAGTGCTTCCGGCGACGTCCTACAGTCCGGAACCGACAGAGACGGCCCACAGTCCGGAACCGACAGAGACGGCCCACAGTCCGGAACCGCCGCAGCCAGAGTCGCCCTTTAGTCCGGAACCGCCGCAGCCAGAGTCGCCCTTTAGTCCGGAACCGCCGCAGCCAGAGTCGCCCTCCAGTCCGAGGTCTCCAGCGACGCGCCACAGCCCGAGGTCTCCAGCGACGTGCCTCAGCCCGAGGTCTCCGGCGACGCGCCTCAGCCCTGAGCCTTCAGCGGGGGTGGACAGGTTAGGTTGGGGACTAAGGCCGGAGCCTGAGCCACTTCCATAGTAGGAGGATTGGAGAGGGGGGGGGGGTGTAGCACAAGAACCGTCGGTGACGGTGGCCACCCTCCCTTCCCTCCCTTTAGTTTGGGATTCATTTTTGTTTTGGGGTTTATTTAAGTGTTTTTTGTTTGAGGTGCATCCAGGGGTCTGCACCTTTGAGGTGCATCCGGGGTCTGCACTATTTCTATGCTTAGTTTATTGGGTTGACCTTCAATTGGAGGCAGCTGTTTCTCGTTGCCTCTAATTGAAGGTCCTATTAATTAGGGGTGTTTTTTCATTGGGATTTGTGGGTAGTTGTTCCGTGTGTAGCTGTGTGCCTCACAGGACTGTTTTTCGTCATTGTTTTTGATTGAGTGTTTATTTTGGTTTTCTTCTAAATAAAGATGAGTATTCACATTCCCGCTGCGTTTTGGTCTAATCCTTACGACGAACATGACAATAAGTAGGTGTGTCCAAACTTTTGACTGGTACTGTATGTTATAGTCATGCAACACCATGGTTAACAGAATCAGTCAGACCATCGTCTAAGCTCTTGAGAATGATTTGAATACCCGGCAGCATCATCATAATGTGTTGCAATGCAAAGTTGGTGTGTGTCTACCCTGCCCCTCCCAACAGTAATCCTGGACCCATGAGATAAGTGATGTTTCAAAGCAGAATGAACTGAAGGTGTCATATTCTCTCTCTCTCTCTCTCTCTCTCTCTCTCTGCATACAGAAAATGTATAGTTCAAACCAGGACATCTCAGGGATGTGATGCTGCTCTTTCAAATCTACTGTCAAAACATGCAAAGCAATTGAATCCCCTGCTTCTCCTCGGTAGTCCCTCTTGATTGTACTGCAGTGAGTTTGTTTGTGAAATGTCTAGCATACTTGCGGATTCCTCCGTTTTTTGTGTTACAGTAGATTAGATGTCAAAATAATGTATATCTTGTCAAACACATCGAACATGCATCTAACACCATCAAACACCACCCAATTAAACTTAAGTTAAGTATGGTGACTTCAGACAGAGTTGGGTGGTTAATAAGCTTAACTTTTTCGGGGCATAATAGTTTCTGAAAACAGAGGGTTATGAAATGAACAATACGTCTTAATGCCTCGTCAATGTGTGTTTAAAGATAGGTGCAAGTGCAGTCACACTTGAAAGAGGCCGTTAAATGAAGTTTATGACTCGTGATAATAGGTGCGCCGACAAGTTCAGCCTTATTGCTACTCCCTCTGGCCCTGAATGGGTAGAGCTAGTCTGTCTGTCTGTCTGTCTGTCTGTCTGTCTGTCGAGTGCTACATTATGTTTTTGATACCCACATAACCATGGCAATTTTCAAAAGGCTGTTGGATTCAAGAATTTTAAAGTCTTGAAAATAAGCTGCATGGGCTGTTGTTAGGGGATAAGTTGTCTTTTCAAAACCTGTTTCACCATAAATTACTGGCAGATTACTGGGGTGCAGCACTATACCCTATAAAACAATATAAACCCAGTCCAATTATCTGTGCCCACTACAATGCAAATTCTAAACGGGTTTTAATGCTATCTGGTTTTAAATGAAACAGCGCATTAAAACAACTTTGCATCAAAATTACTGCTTATGTAAATACATGTAATGTCATCGCTAATCACTGACATAGAGTACAAAAAAGCTGCCCATATCTATAGCGTATTTTCTTCAATATTAACTTTGAGAACTGTGACAGCCACATTTTGTTAACTCACACCATTGAATGAATGGAGCATTAAGAGTCCCTATATGGTATTATAAGAATAAGAAAGCTATATTTCACTGTAGTTCCTATTCTTCTCTCTGTCCTCCCTCCTGTGACTAGTGGTGAGGTAGTGAGGCACAACCTACTGTAATGAAGCATAGAGTAAATACCTCTGTCCATTAAGCCCTAGCAGATTGATTCAGGCCCTCTAAATAATGCATGTATTGAAAAAGACAAATGCTTGATCAATATGGTATGGTCTCCCCCATTGTTACCTTTGCACTGTGCCAATTGATGAAAAACGGATCTTTCCTCCCATGTCCTCTCGGTTAAAGGACTGTATTATGTGAGAATTAATCATTCATGTAATGGGGAGATGAGCCAGTGGAAGAGAGGAAGAGATACAGTATATCTGTATATCTGTAGTCGATATTTGATATACGACACAGATCAGGTCTCATGTTGCAGTGATCTCTCACACTAATGTACATATTTCTCATCTATCACTTTCTTCTCCCAAGGCTCATCATGTCTACCTTCAAACCATGACGTAGTATAGCCAAATGATCAAATTCCCTCAGTAAGTGGCTCAAATCAGTACTATTTTTTTTAAGTGGTCTGTTTGTTTTAGTGGGCCCACATATGGTCAGCTACTTTGTCATTTGCTGCCTGATGGACGTGGGCCTCTGGGTGATTTAGCTTTAGCAGCGGCTGGAACTTGAATGGCTGGTTACCACAGATGGCTGAGGCTTAATGTGGGCTCATAATGACAGGGCTGACCTTTTCAAGGTGACTCTCTCTCTCTTTGCTGTGTATGTGGGGATACGGAGGAAAGCAAAGCAAAGCAAACACCACTACAGAGAGATCTCCTCTTCTCTTCGGTATTATGATTGTGTACCCTCTTCCCAGTATCAACTCTATTGTGATTTTGTAAACATCATAGAGCTATAACACTATTTAATTCTGTGGTCAACATGAATTGTGGTAAGTGTAGTGTGAGGACATCTTGAAATGTGTAGCAAACAACTATGTACCACCACCACCATTGCAAAATGACTTGTGTTTTTGATAAAAGGAACTGTCCTCTAATAATCCATTTGGCAGAGTGTCGGTCTCCCGAGCATAAAAGGAACATTTGCTGTAAAAGGAACAAACAGTGGACAAACTAGCCACAGCATCTGAAAACAACAATTCAAAGTGGTGAGTGTTTTACTTGAAAGCTTTGGCATTACCCAAGTTCAATAGTGTACCAATCTTTGTCTGGTTTTCTTTAACTACAGAAATGTTTGAAGTTTCAAGACACAAACTCCCTCCAATTATGTTCAACTGTAAAAAAAGAAACAAAAAAAGAACACAGTCTTAGTTAAAGACCTGTGGATTCCCTTTTCTACTGTGTGGATTCCCTTTTCTCCCTTTTCTACAAGTACCTGAAAATATCCTACCAAACAACAAACCCTGAAAGTGAAGCGGCAGGAGTGTATCCTATCTTTTGGGTAGGAGAGGACCCAGCTGAGTTGAGCGATGTCCGTCTCCTCTCCAACTTTGTGTTGATGTTTCTGGAGTTTTAATTAAGCAAATTCCCTCTCCAACTGAAGTGAGATTATGACCATATGCCAGGGATGAACCAGAGCCAGTGTGGATACGGTAGAGGGGCTTTCAGGAAATTATTGCAAAGTTTTTTGTTAAATACATGTGAAAATGGCTTGGGTTGGTTGAATTAATTTGATTGTCCCAAGAGAAGTGCCCTGGTGGGATCACTCACAGATGAGTTTAGTTAAATTGGGGCTGAGTAAAACCTGAATTCTTGAAGAAAACCCTGCAGAGCGCATAGTGCCTATATACCGATAAGACCATTTTGGTGGGAACTAACCTATAAAGAATATGTCTGTTTATCATTTATTTCTAATGTAACAGACTAACAAATGTCTTACAGACAGACATATTTGATTTGTATCTACAAATTCATAAGTAGGTATTTATACTCCCTGTAACTCTTGATAAACCCTTTACAAACACGTGCAGTGTCACTCTTGACCCCTAGATATATTTTATGTATGTATGTACAGTACCAGTCAGTTTGGACACACCTACTCATTCAAGGGTTTTTGTTTATTTTCCACATTGTAGAAATTTCTTCAACTGCCGTTGTGATGGTGTGGGGGTGCTTTGCTGGTGACACTGTCAGTGATTTATTTAGAATTCAAGACACACTTAACCAGCATGGCTACCACAGCATTCTGCAGCAATGCGCCATCCCATCTGGTTTGCGCTTTGTGGGACAATAATTTGTTTTTCAGCAGGACAATGATCCAACACACCTCCAGGCTGTGTAAGGGCTATTTGACCAAGGAGAGTGATGGAGTGCTGCATCAGATGACCTGGCCTCCTCAATCCACAATCACCCGACCTCAACCCAATTGAGATGGTTTGGGATGAATTGGACCGCAGAATGAAGGAAAAGCAGACAACAAGTTCTCAGCATTTATGGGAACTCCTTCAAGAATGTTGGAAAAGCTTTCCAGGTGAAGCTGGTTGAGAGAATGCCAAGAGTGTGTAAAGCTGACATCAAAGGGTGGCTACTTTTGAAAAATCTCAAATCTAAAACATATTTTGATTTGTTTCACACTTTTTTGGTTACTACATGATTCCTTTATGTGTCATTTCATAGTTTGATGTCTTCACTATTATTCTACAATGTAGATAATGTTAAAAATAAAGAAAAACCCTTGAATGAGTAGGTGTGTCCAAACTTATGACTGGTACTGTATGTATACTGTAGCTACATATACCTGAGGGGACATTAAGAGCGATGTTGTGGTCTCATGAGATGCTTTATCAGCAAACAGTAAGTGAGAGATGGAAAAACCATGACGCAATAAATGTGTATTGACACCTCTGGCAGAATTCATCATTTCTATTCCTTCTTGACATTGTTTTCTCTTTGCAAACTCAGCCTCAAGGTAAGCAATATTTTAATGTCTGACACCTGGGTATGGGTTTCAAATTACACTCATTTGTAAGTCAAAGTGAACTGCCTCAAAAATAAACTACTTTAATACTAATATTTTATTGAAAGTGCTGCAATGGCATCGATAATCAACATCATTAATATCTTGGCTAAATTACCTATATTTCACACATACTTTAGGTATTTTAGCCATGATATTAGCCATGATATTAATGTTGTTGATTATCGATGCCATTGCAGCTCTTCCAATAAAATATTAGTAGTAAAGTAGCTTATTTTTGATGCAGTTCACTCTGACTTACAAATGAGTGTAATTTTAAACCCATACCCAGGCTATGTACTGAAACATTTACTTTAATGTCAATAGTCAATGTATCTTATTGTTTTTACACATTGACTACCTCTCTTGTATCTGTCTTTTCCTCCTCTTCTCTCTAGTGTAAATACATCTCTATACCGTACTTGGAAAAAAATCCAACAAGATCTTATACTTCTGCTCTTGATTCCCTCCAATGCCCTTGTTTTATTCAGCTACTGCTTCCCCAAGGTCTCCACAATCACACAACTGTGGCCTAAGAACCCAGCACCAGCTCATCTCAACATCTCTCTATCTCTCTCCCTCCCTCTCTATCTGAACTTAACCTTTCTTTTCTTTTAAAGAGGCCAGCGCCTAGGTGCCAGCCCAGAAAACCCTTTTACACGGAGTGTAGAATGCACAGTAAATTACAATACTCCATAACCTTTGGCTGTGAACTTGGCCTTACATCCACGCCCGTGGTGAAATGGTCCTGGGCAGCAGGCAGCTACTGAGAGCTGCCCGGCTAATTGTTAAACATGTTCCTGTCAATCACGCCTATCCCAAATGGCAACTCTCCCTCCCTCTGTCTCTCTCTCATTGTCTCTATATCCTTCCTTCCTTCCATCCATCCATCCATCCATCCATCTCTCTCTGTCTCGCTCTGTCTCTCTCTGTCTCTCTCTCACTCTCTCTCATTCTCTCTCACTCACTCTCACTCTCTCTCCATCTCTCTCACTCACCAGTTTCATGGAGTAGGCCTTGGAGTCATAATTGCTCCCAATCTCCATTCCATTAACCTGTTTAGGATAGGGGGCAGTATTTTCACGGCCGGATAAAAAACGTACCCGATTTAATCTGGTTATTACTCCTGCCCAGAAACTAGAATATGCATATAATTATTTGATTTGGATAGAAAACACCCTAAAGTTTCTAAAACTGTTTGAATGGTGTCTGTGAGTATAACAGAACTCATATGGCAGGCCAAAACCTGAGAAGATTCCATACAGGAAGTGCCCTCTCTGACCATTTCTTGGCCTTCTATAGCCTCTTTATCGAAAATAGAGGATCTCTGCTGTAACGTGACATTTTCTAAGGCTCCCATTGGCTCTCAGAAGGCGCGAGAACGGGGAATGATGACTCTGCAGTCCCTGGGCGAAAAACAGTAGGGGTTTTGGAAAGTGGTCGTTCTGAGAACATTGACACCGTGTGCGTGCGTGCACGTGAAGACTCCATTTTCTATTTTCAGTGTTTGAACGAAAACAAGGTCTCCCGGTTGGAATATTATCGCTATTTTACGAGAAAAATCGCATAAAAATTGATTTTAAACAGCGTTTGACATGCTTCGAAGTACGGTAATGGAATATTTTGAAATGTTTTGTCACGATACGCGCCGGCGCGTCACCCTTCGGATAGTGTCTTGAACGCAAGAACAAAACGCAGCTATTTGGATATAACTATGGATTATTTGGAACCAAAAGAACATTGGGTGTTGAAGTAGAAGTCCTGGGAGTGCATTCTGACGAAGAACAGCAAAGGTAATTCAATTTTTCTTATAGTAAATCTGAGTTTGGTGAGTGCCAAACTTGGTGGGTGTCAAAATAGCTTGCCATGATGGCCGGGCTATCTACTCAGAATATTGCAAAATGTGCTTTCACCGAAAAGCTATTTTAAAATCGGACACCGCGATTGCATAAAGGAGTTCTGTATCTATAATTCTTAAAATAATTGTTTGGTTTTTTGTGAACGTTTATCGTGAGTAATTTAGTAAATTCACTGGAAGTTTTCGGTGGGTATGCTAGTTCTGAACGTCACATGCTAATGTAAAAAGCTGTATTTTGATAAAAATATGAACTTGATTGAACAAAACATGCATGTATTGTATAACACAATGTCCTAGGAGTGTCATCTGATGAAGATCATCAAAGGTTAGTGCTGCATTTAGCTGTGGTTTTGGTTTTTGTGACATTATATGCTAGCTTGAAAAATGGGTGTGTGATTATTTCTGGCTGGGTACTCTCCTGGCATAATCTATTGTTTTGCTTTCGTTGTAAAGCCTTTTTGAAATCGGACAATGTGGTTAGATAAAGGAGAGTCTTGTCTTTAAAATGGTGTAAAATAGTCATATGTTTGAAAAATTGAAGTTTTGGGATTTTTAGGTGTTTGTAATTCGCGCCACGCTCTATCATTGGATATTGGCGAGGTGTTCCGCTAGTGGAACATCTAGATGTAAGAGGTGTTAAAGGAATATACAATATGTATGGCGGTGAAGCAAAGCTGAATGTTATTCAGCCACTCATATTCAGTACCAGTCAAAAGTTTGGACACACCTTCTCATTCAAGAGTTTGTCTTTATTTGTACTATGTTCTACATTGTAGAATAATAGGGAAGACATCAAAACTATGAAATAAAACATATGGAATCACGTAGTAACCAAAAAAGTGTTAAACAAATCAAAATATCATTTACATTAGAGATTCTTCAAACTAGCCACCCTTTGCCTTGATGACAGCTTTGCACACTCTTGGCAGTCTCTCTACCAGCTTCATGAGGAATGCTTTTACAACAGTCTTGAAGGAGTTTCCACAAATGCTGAGCACTTGTTGGCTGCTTTTCCTTCACTCTGCGGTCAAACTCATCCCAAACCATCTCAATTGGGTTGAAGTTGGGTGATTGTGGAGGCCAGGTCATCTGATGCAGCACTCCATCACTCTCCTTCTTGGTCAAATAGCCCTTACACAGCCTGGAGGTATGTTTTGGGTCATTGTCCATTTGAAAAACAAATGATAGAAAGCGCAAACCAGATTGGATGGCATATCGCTGCAGAATGCTGTGGTAGCCATGCTGGTTAATAAGTAAGCCTTAAATTACAAATAAATCACAGACAGTGTCACCAGCAAAGCACCCCCACACCATCACACCTCCTCCTACATGCTTCATGGTGGGAACCACACATGCAGAGATCACCCGTTCACCTACTCTGCATCTCCCAAAGGCATGGCGGTTGGAACCAAAAACCTCAAATTTGGACTCATCAGACCAAATGGACAGATTTCCACCGGTCTAATGTCCATTGCTCGTGTTTCTTGGCCCAAGCAAGTCTCTTCTTATTATTGGTTTCTTTTAGTAGTGGTTTCTTTGCAGCAATTCGACAATGAAGGCCTGATTCATGCAGTCTCCTCTGAACAATTGATGTTGAGATGTGTCTGTTACTTGAACTCTGTGAAGCATTTATTTGGGCTGCAATCTGAGGTGCAGTTAACTCTACTGAACTTATCTTCTGCAGCAAAGGTAACTCTGAGTCTTCCTTTCCTGTTGCGGTCCTCATGAGAGCCAGTTTCATCATAGCACTTGATGGTTCTTACGACTGCAAAGTTCTTTAAATGTTCCATATTGACTGACCTTTATGTCTTAAAGTAATGATGGACTGTTGTTTCTCTTTGATTATTTGAGCTGTTCTTGCCATAATATGGACTTGGTCTTTTACCAAATAGAGCTATCTTCTGTATACCACCCATACCTTGTCACAACACAACAGATTGGCTCAAACACATTAATGAGGAAAGAAATTCCACAAATGAACTTTTAACAAGGCACCCCTGTTAATTGAAATGCATTCCAGGTGACTACCTCATGAAATTGGTTGAGAGAATACCAAGTGCGTGCAAAGCTGTCATCAAGGCAAAGCGTGGCTACTTTGAAGAATCTCAAATATAAATATATATTTTTATTTGTTTAACACTTTTTTGGGTACTACATGATTCCATATGTGTCATTACATAGTTTTGATGTCTTCAAAATTATTATACAATGTAGAAAATTATAAAAATAAAGAAAAACCCTGGAATGAGTAGGTGTGTCCAAACTTTTGACTGGTACTGTACATGCAGGTATACAGCTGAAGTCGGAAGTTTACATACACTTAGGTTGGAGTCATTGAAACTCATTTTTCAACCATTCCACAAATTTCTTGTTAACATACTATAGTTTTGACAAGTCGGTTAGGAAAGATAGTTTGTGCATGATACAAGTCATTTTTTAAACAATTGTTTACAGACAGATTATTTCACTTACAATTCACTGTATCACAATTCCAGTGGGTCAGAAGTTAACAAACACTAAAGTGACGATGCCTTTAAACAGCTTGGAACATTCCAGAAAATGATGTCATGGCTTTAGAAGCTTCTGATAGGCTAATTGACATAATTTGAGTCAATTGGAGGTGTACCTGTGGATATATTTCAAGGCCTACCTTCAAACTCAGTGCCTCTTTGCTTGACATCATGGGAAAATCAAAAGAAATCAGCCAACATTGTAGACCTCCACAAGTCTGGTTCATCCTTGGGAGCAATTTCCAAATACCTGAATGTACCACGTTCATCTGTACAAACAATAGTACGCAAGTGTAAACACCATAGGACCACGTAGCCATCATACCACTCAGGAAGGAGACGCGGTCTGTCTCCTAGAGATGAACATACTTTGGTGCGAAAAGTGGAAATCCTTCCCAGAACAACAGCAAAGGACCTAGTGAAGATGCTGGAGTAAACCGGTACAAAAGTATCTATATCCACAGTAAAACAAGTCCTATATCGACATAACCTGAAAGGCCGCTCAGCAAGGAAGAAGCCACTGCTCCAAAACCGCCATAAAAAAGCCAGACTACGGTTTGCAACTGCACATGGGGACAAAGATCGTACTTTTTGGAGAAATGTCCTCTGGTCTGATTGAATAAAAATAGAACTGTTTGGCCATAATGACCATTGTTATGTTTGGAGGAAAAAGGGGAGACTTGCAAGCTGAAGAACACCATCCCAACCGTGAAGCACGGGGGTGGCAGGATCATGTTGTGGGGGTGCTTTGCTGCAGGAGAGACTGGTGCACTTCACAAAATAGATGGCATCATGAGGAAGGACAGTTATGTGGATATATTGAAGCAACATCTCTTGACATCAGGCAGGATGTTAAAGCTTGGTCGCAAATGGGTCTTCCAAATGGACAATGACCCCAAGCATACTTCCAAAGTTGTGGCAAAATGGCTTAAAGACAACAAAGTCAAGGTATTTTAATGACCACCACAAAGCCCTGACCTCAAACCTATAGAAAATTTGTGGGCAGAACTGAAAAGCATGTGCGAGCAAGGAGGCCTACAAACCTGACTCAGTTACACCAGCTCTGTCAGGTGGAATGGGCCAAAATTCACCCAACTTATCATGGGAAGGTTGTGGAAGGCTACCCGAAACCTTTGACCCAAGTTAAACAATTTAAAGGCAATGCTACCAAATACTAATTGAGTGTATGTAAACTTCTGACCCACTGGGAATTTTTTATATATTTTTATTTTATTTTTATTTCACCTTTATTTAACCAGGTAGGCAAGTTGAGAACAAGTTCTCATTTACAACTTCGACCTGGCCAAGATAAAGCAAAGCAGTTTGACACATAACAACACAGAGTTACACATGGAGTAAAACAAACATACAGTCAATAATACAGTTGTCACGTCCTGACAATAGTAAGTTGTTATTTTCTTTGGTAGAGTAGGTCAGGGCATGACAGGGGGTGTTTGTCTATGTTTTGTATTTCTATGTTCAGTTTCTAGTTTGGTATTTCTATGTTGGTTTTGTTTGGTATGATCTCCAATTAGAGGCAGCCAGTTGTCGTTGTCTCTAATTGGAGGTCATATTTAAGTTGATGTTTGTCCCACCTGTTTTTGTGGGTGATTCATTTTGAGTAATGTGTTTTCTATCTGCGTCACGGTTTGTTGTTTTTCTTGTTATTTCAAGTATTTGGTGTATTGCATTTAGTTTCGCAGTTTAATAAAGATGTGGAATTACAAATACGCTGCGCCTTGGTCCAATCCTTTAAACAGCCGTGACAACAGTAGAAAAATAAGTCTATATACAATGTGAGCAAATGAGGTGAGATAAGGGAGGTAAAGGTAATAAATAGCCCATGGTGGCGAAGTAAATACAGTATAGCAATTAAAACACTGGAATGGTAGATTTGACAGTAGATGAGTGTGCAAAGTAGGGGTGCAAAGGAGCTAAATAAATAAATACAGTAGGGGAAGAGGTAGTTGTTTGGGCTATTTATAGATGGGCTTTGTACAGGTGCAGTGATCTGTGAGCTGCTCTGACAGCTGGTGCTTAAAGCTAGTGAGGGAGATAAGTGTTTCCAGTTTCAGAGATTTTTGTAGTTCGTTCCAGTCATTGGCAGCAGAGAACTGGAAGGAGAGGCGGCCAAAGGAGGAATTGGCTTTGGGGGTGACCAGTGAGATATACCTGCTGGAGCGCGTGCTACGAGTGGGTGCTGCTATGGTGACCAGTGAGCTGAGATAAGCCAGGGCTTTACCTGGTAGAGACTTGTAGATAACCTGTAGCCAGTGGGTTTGGCAACGAGTATGAAGCGAGGGCCAACCAACGAGAGCGTACAGGTTGGAGTGGTGGATAGTGTATGGGGCTTTGGTGACAAAACGGATGGCACTGTGATAGACTGCATCCAATTTGTTGAGTAGATTATATAGTGTATATATATATACATACATACATACATACATACATACATACATACATACATATATACATATATACATACATACATACATACATACATACATATATATATATATACACATACATACATTATATATATATACACACATATACATATATACATACACATACATATATACATACACATACATATATATATATATATATATATATATATATATATATATATATATATATATATATATATATATATATATATATATTATATAGTAGTAGGAATGTGATGAAAGAAATAGAAGCTGAAATAAATCATTCTCTCTACTACTATTCTGACATTTCCCATTCTTAAAATAAAGTGATCCTAACTGACCTAAGACAGGGACTTTTTACTTAGATTAAATGTCAGGAATTGTGAGAAACTGAGTTTAAATGTATTTGGCTAAAGTGTATGTAAACTTCCGACTTCAACAGTATATTAAATCAATAGCCTGTTTGTTTAATAATAATGTATTTTATTTTCTTCACACAATTACAGAACTAAAGAAAAGGTTTGAAATAAAAATACTGTTTGTGTAGGTTTTATGGTGAAAGACAAAGAGAGACTGTTATGCCGATGTTTGTGACATTGGTGTTAAGTTATTATTACATGACTCAAGGAGAGTGCAATTACTTTATGTAAGCACAGTGCAAATGTCAGACCTGACACAAGTCATCCAACTGAGCAGAATAAGAAAGTGGAGTACATCAGTATAGAACACACACTCCAGTGGGTTTGTTATAACACTCTACTTAGTGGCCTCGTCTGAATGAATCTCCTACCCTATGAACCCACCACTCAGTGGCATGGTTTGCTGCGTAAAGACAGGTCCGGTGAATAACATAACACAGTTAACCTTGAAGACTGAATTTCGGGATGGCACACCGAATACTGAAATAACCATTAGGAGCAATGAGGAAGGTGACTGTTCACTGGAATTAAACCTGAAACAAACATTTACTGCATAATGAGACATGGAGAACATATTATTGTCTGAATGCCTCTTACTATTCGGGAGGGGGGGAAACCTTGCTATTGATGAGGATATGTTATGCTAGTCCACTTGAAATGATGAGGACTCTGACACGGTCATTAGCTACTATAACACTGCCTTCAGGTTCATCTGAGGGGTTGAGTTATCAATACACCAACCAGGATCTATCCTCTCACCTCTGGAGTCAGTTTTCAAAGGCTACAGAAACCCTTCTGAAGCACCATTCAAGCATTCTGAAGATTTTGAAATGAAAGTGATGACATTAAATGAAGAAAGATCTTTCAAGCATTTCTCATTTCAATAAGCACAGAGTGAGTTTAGATTCAGAGTGCTTCCACTTGGCTGAGGAGAAACGTTTTCTGAATTTAAACGCTACCAATTCTTCAACCAAGCCGCATGAAGCGTTAAATTCAACTAAAATCAGCTGCAAAGATTTTTACATTTTCAGTATAGGGCTTTAAGGCCTTTGGGTTGACTGAATATTTATTTGCATTAAGGGTTTTCGCTCCCATCTGAGAAACTTTTTGACTTTGCAGAGTTTAAACATCTCTCTGTTGATGCCTCTGGGTATTGAATCTTAAGCTGTAACCCTTAAGCTACAAAAAATAAGGAAACTTAATCATGAGCCATTCCAAAGACGGGAAAATATATTTCATAAATAATTTCACCAGTGACTTCTAAGTGATCCGGCACTACTGTACCTAATATTGGATTTGTAATGACTGCTATTGTGTTCCAGCACACTAACCTCTCCTTTCCACCAAGCAATCAGAACCCAAACCCACCAGCTTTAGCTGAATAGACTCATTAACAACCCCAACTTTTCTAATGGCATTTCTAACCACTTTGTTTGTGTGGTTATGATGTAATACCTTCATGTTGTAACTTCTCAAAAATAAATGTCTCCATTTGAGTATAGGAAAGGAATGTGGATGTATTTGATAAGCAGAATGAATCAGTGTTGTTGTACTCACCCGCATGCCAAGCTCAATGTTCTCGCCTCCATAGACTTCCATGCCTGGATCAAGGAGGCCGATCTCACCAAAGTATTTTCTGTCCACCACAAAGGAGCAGCCGATCATAGCTGGCGTCCTAGATGAAAAGAGAGAGGGAGAGAGGGGGAGAGGCTTTCAAAAACTGTGTTCATTCCCCTGTCATTGTCTTGATCAGCTTCAGTGACAAACCTTTATACACCCACTGTGCATTCTGTTGATTAGAGCCTTTACCAAAACAACAGGATTCATAATAATGTTTATAATCACTGCACACAAGGCAGTATGCACCCCGGGCTACATTGCAGGCCGATACACGATTGACTTGAATTTATTTAGTTTCCAAATCTATGCAGAATTAACCTTGGAAAAACCTTGAATAACAATGCCTTTTATATGTGTTGCTATAAAAATAAATAACAGAGGACACCATTGTTTTCTCTTAATTTCATATTTGCATGTGAGGTACAAGTGTACTCAGACATGAATGTGTTTTGATAAATCTACATTCTGTGAAAATACCACAGGCTCAGGGTTTGGCATGTCTTTAGATATGCATTTCTCCATGGGTGTCACTGTTAAAACATCAAAAGGACCAACTTCCAGAGACATCCTCATAATACAATGTAACTAAGTATACAATAAAGCTTTTCAAGAAAGATTGCTTTAGGGACATTTGAGGTGTATGAGGGGGAAGCTATGATGGGGACAAAGTCCTCTAGTAAATATAGATGACACTGTCAGAAATGGCAGGAAGTTTCCCCTTGGAACACACACATGCCATGAGATAGCCGTCTGTGATGGCCTGAGGAGGATAGGATGGGTCACTCTTTTCCACTCCACCCTGCTCTCCCTCTCAAGGTCTCTAAAGTAGTTTATTTCAGGGACTACTGTCACCATAGGCATGCTTTTACTGGCTTTATCCATGGAACGTTAAAGTGCTCTGTGACAAAGATTTCATACGTTATATAGAAATATAGCAGTCCATGTTGTGTGATGGCACGCATCGTTAAAAGGCTTCTTTTCAATCTGATCAGCGTTTAGCCGTTATTTACTGCAGCACTGTGCCTGCAGTTAGTACACCATACTTGAACATACACAGTGGAGAGTGCAGTCCATTACGACTGGGCCTACAGTAAATTAGTGGAAGGAGGTTATTGGAGAGGAAGGATGAAGAGGAGACTCTATAATGATTTCATTGATAATATTCAAAGGATGCTGTGCATGTATATATTTGTATGCATATAGTTGTGTTTAGACGATAACTGCAGTAGTTTATTTTTCACAAAATAATCTGCTTGGAGTGTGCTTTTTGGAATTATTGTGGGGGAAGAAAGAAAGACACACACACACACTCAAGAAACAACTTAAGCATGTCTAATTCTCTCATCAAAAATGCTTTGTCACCACTTCCTACTGCACAGTCAGTTCTCTATAGATATCTGGCAAAAAAGCTCCCTTTACCAATGTACACACTGCTTACACACTCTTATCCTCTGTAGGGTTTTCACCTTCTATTCTTATGTTATTACGTTTTCAGACACTCTTTGTAACCTGACAAAGTTTATAAAAGAGACGTGTTTGCTTTTATATTGAACATGCCCAAATATACTGCTCAAAAAAATTAAGGGAACGCTTAAACAACACAATGTAACTCCAAGTCAATCACACTTCTGTGAAATCAAACTGTCCACATAGGAAGCAACACTGATTGACAATAAATTTCACATGCTGTTGTGCAAATGGAATAGACAACAGGTGGAAATTATAGGCAATTAGCAAGACACCCCCAATAAAGGAGTGGTTCTGCAGGTGGTAACCACAGACCACTTCTCAGTTCCTATGCTCCCTGGCTGATGTTTTGGTCACTTTTGAATGCTGGCGGTGCTTTCACTCTAGTGGTAGCATGAGACGGAGTCTACAACCCACACAAGTGGCTCAGGTAGTGCAGCTCATCCAGGATGGCACATCAATGCGAGCTGTGGCAAGAAGGTTTGCTGTGTCTGTCAGCGTAGTGTCCAGAGCATGGAGGCACTACCAGGAGACAGGCCAGTACATCAGGAGACGTGGAGGAGGCCGTAGGAGGGCAACAACCTAGCAGCAGGACCGCTACCTCCGCCTTTGTGCAAGGAGGAGCAGGAGGAGCACTGCCAGAGCCCTGCAAAATGACCTCCAGCAGGCCAGAAATGTGCATGTGTCTGCTCAAACGGTCAGAAACAGACTCCATGAGGGTGGTATGAGGGCCCGACGTCCACAGGTGGGGGTTGTGCTTACAGCCCAACACCGTGCAGGACGTTTGGCATTTGCCAGAGAACACCAAGATTGGCAAATTCGCCACTGGCGCCCTGTGCTCTTCACAGATGAAAGCAGGTTCACACTGAGCACATGTGACAGACGTGACAGTCTGGAGACGCCGTGGAGAACGTTCTGCTGCCTGCAACATCCTCCAGCATGACCGGTTTGGCGGTGGGTCAGTCATGGTGTGGGGTGGCATTTCTTCGGTGGGCCGCACAGCCCTCCATGTGCTCGCCAGAGGTAGCCTGAGGCCACACACACTACTGAGCCTCATTTTGACTTGTTTTAAGGACATTACAGATCTAGGATGTGTTATTTTAGTGTTCCCTTTATTTTTTTGAGCAGTGTACATGAGTGCGAAGGCAATCGGTCTCAAATCTAAATAGCCATAGGTCTATTGTTGATGGGCAGAGAGCTTGAGGAAACAAGTACAGAAATGATTTCCAATATGGATCCACACGGCTGACACACTACCTGCCCCTTTAGGCACTCTGTCCATTCATAGCAAAGTATCAATAACAGGACCACAAATAGCAAACAGCACCTGCAATTTTTGCTGTTTTGTGTCACAGAATTCTTAAGCTCATGCTTAACATTATTTCTGGCACATTTTGGAAAGACAATTTATGTCTAACTGGCAATGCATAGTTCGGTTGTATGCAATTCAAATAGTGATAAGCAAAGTAGCATTGCCATATTGTCAGAACAGCCAGTTTGAAATCTTCCTTAAGAGGGCAAGGCTAATTCTTATCTTGTCTCTGCTGTCGCTCTTGGTTGGCTCCTGACATTGTGTGAAATTACAATCATATGCTAATATGCTTTAATGCCTCAACAAGAAGACAAATGGCCCATAAGTTCAGCAGTCACCTCCAGTGTTCAGACACAGCATTTTGGGTTATATGAATAATTAATTTAATCTCTTTATGACCTGATTTACCAAGTGTGTGTTTTCGACCTTGCCCAGCCAAACACGTCTGGAGAAATATGACTGTTTCTTTGTGATGTAGAATATATTATATAACACTTTAATCGTGAACATATTAATTATGCAATAATACATGAGAGGCCATGTGTGATGGCATTTTTATCACAACGGGCTACCAGCGTTAAAAAGCAAGGTTCTTTCTCAAACTATACATTTTTCAACAAATGTGATGCTACATTCACTAACACTTGCTGTCCAGTGCAATCGTAGGTATTCTCTGGTCGTTAGTTCTATTAATATTGAATGCCATGTAAAGCAAAACTAACCAAGGCTGGTTGATAGTTCCAGAACTTTGCAGGTTGCTATGGTAAACAAAAATGGTTGCTATGAACTTCCCCCCTGCTAGCTAGCCAACAACACAGCTAACACAATCACTTCAGACTGAAGCTAGAAAGACAGCAAACTAGCTGCATTTTGTTTTGCCTTTTTTTCTATTGAAATGTCTTTGTATATATCCATAAAAATTATGCTGATTCACGATTTCGACTGACTGTGAAAAGCTGGCTCTCTGTCTCCTCCGGACTTCCAACAATGTTTCACTTTTGAACAATGTTGCAAATGTCAGAGAAAATGTCTAGATGCTTTTTACAGTGGAGATCAAGTTTATAAATTGCATGGCTGGACAGTGCATTTGTAAAAGTAGTAGTAGTACTTCATACATAGTTAATGTTATTCACATAGTCTTCTTCTAGTGATTACATTACACCTCATCTGCTCAACATATACAAGATGTAAATTGTGTATTACTATGAATAACATCCTTTGTATGAAGAGAGAGGGTATGGTTAAGTTCCAATGTCCATACTAGCATACCACTTAGAATGCATGCCCAATACATTGCTTCATTCAAGTAGTATGCCAGTGTGGATATCGGAAATAGTCCTTCTATGTTTGTATCTGTGTTTCTGTCTGTGTGTGTTTGAATGTTGGTGTCTGTTGGTAACTGCTGAGTGGATACCTGCCTGGTGGTGTTTGGCAATGGCATGCTTGCTGAAGGCAGCAGTTACTCTTGCTCTGTGAAAACAGCCATCATACTGTCATGACGTTGCCCTCTTTGGGTTTTCTATGCACCATCCCCCTACCTCTGTCTCCCACACCCAGGCTCTGTGAGAGCGGTCGTAAATTCCTAAAGAGAATGTCCTGCCTCATGGCCACAGTATGGAGACAGAGTGGGTTTCATAGAAAGAACCAAGGAGTTCTTCCACCTCACAGGACTGGAGAACTGAACGACATTTATGTTCTGGAGAAGGTATAAAAGATCGGTGAAGAATCCAGCTACGGACTGGTCCGTTTGGTACAATTTTGTGAAGCTCATGAGAGACAATACGGCCACATTACCATAGCGCTGTTTATATAATAGCCTCAGTTGTGAGACTTACATCTAATGGTTGTATAAAATGAATGAATAAGGATAAAGCTATTTGGAATATGTTGGGATGCTTGTAAGATGTTAATTTGCGAGAATTGTATTTCTGTTTAAAGTTTCACCAAGTCATCGGCACGCCCCCATGAACAGATGGGACCTGGCGTCATGAGACAGCCCTTTTCTGTTATTCCGAATATAACCCCCACCCAGGGTTTCTATCACCAGACCAGCTTACCTCGATAACGAGAGGGCCAAGGTTTGACCATGCATTCCTCTTTCTGAACTTTGACCATACCACGTGGTTAAACTTTTAGACTATCGATACCGACAGAATAAGAACAAGTCTTTGATATTAATTACTAGACTGCTGCTAGGAATTCGGTATCATTGAACGCGAAGACCGACGAAACATCTGTCCTATAATGACATTAATGAATGTCACTTTGAAATATCCATTCTAACAGAGAGAGAGATGGAGAGCTAGAGAACGCGAGGACAAACTCTCCAACAGAACGAACTTTTCAACAAAGATCCCGACGACACACTGAGCGTAAATATATATATTGATTGCAATTGTTCCCGAATGAGTGAGTGTTTATGTGCAAAGGATTAGCATTTCAATTGTTATAATTATCAACCCTTTTGTCTAACAAGCCGCCATGCCGGTTTAGCCCACTAGGGCACATTCCTCTATCATTTTCTGTGAATTACTTAGTTAGTAAGTAAATGATTTTAAGACGATTGATGTATGGATGACTCATAGTGAAGACTGGGTTCGTGCAGTTAACCAACAATTTACAACGTTTGGAATGAGACTGACGAGGTAAACGAATACATCATTAATCAGAAGACTCATAGATCAGATATTATGATATCTGAAAGTTATATTAGGAAAATTATAACTTTAATCTGAATATTTTCCTTGGTGCCCCGACTTCCTAGTTAATTACAGTTACACGATTAATCAGTTTAATCGCGTAATAATAATTACAGAGTTATTTGATAAATATGTCTTCAGTTTTAATGATGCCAAAGACACGACAATACTTTAGCTACACCTGGGATTATCTCTACACACCTGTAGATTACCAAAGTCTGTTTAAGGTGGAAAACTAAGGGGGAGGCCTGGAATGCTTGCTGCTTCAGAAGGAATTTTGATATGAGAGCATGGAGTCTTCCTTTGTTGACTGAACCCTTTACCACATCCTTCAGATCCAAGAGAAATGTCATGGGTTGTCAAGGTGTGGCCTAATCATTCATATCGTTTCATAATAGTTTTCTTATTGATAACACTAATCAGTGATTCGTGGTGTTTAGTGTTGTTGTTAACCTGTGAAGGCAGGTAGCCTAGTGGTTAGAGCGTTGGGCCAGTAACTGAAGGTTGCTAGATTGAATCCCCGAGCTGACAAGGTAAAAATCTGTCGTTCTGCCCCTGAACAAGGCAGTTAACCCACTGTTCCTAGGCCGTCATTGTAAATAAGAATTTGTTCTTAACTGACTTCCCTAGTTAAATAAAGGTTAAATTAAAAAATATAAATTCATAAACCTTTCAGTTTGGTTGCCTGGCAACAGCAGGGCTAGACGTTTTGCGGTTAGGTTTCTAAACCCAGTTGCCCAACATCGCGAGACTTCCTGGAATGCTTGTGATGTAGATTCAGCAGACCAGACCGGGGTTTATTTGTAAAATAAATAGTCTACATCTAAAGCCACAACCTAGATTCGCCCCAATGTCTTAAGTAGCTGTGCATGTTATTACGCCAACCTCTTGAACGTGACAAACTGTCACGTTTTCATTTTCATCAAAAACAACTTTATATCGAAGGAGCGCCTTTGATTTGACGAAATGCACATGCCCAGTTCGGTGTGAGACGACCGTTAGACCTGGTGACGCGTTTCTGTGCATGAGCTTAGCTAGCCAACGTCGCCATCACATCGCCTACAAGCGTGATCGGGGATTTCTATTGGAGAAGCAATTACTACATACACTATGTGGACACCCCTTTAAATTTGTGAATTCTGCTTTTTCAGCCGCACCCGTTGCTGACTGGTATAAAATCGAGCACACAGCCATGCAATCTCCATAGACAAACATTGTCAGTAGAATGGCCCATACTGAAGAGCTCAGTGACTTTCAACGTGGCACCGTCATAGGATGCCACCTATCCAAAAAGTCAGTTTGTCATATTTCTGCCATGCTAGAGCTGCCCCGGTCAACTGTAAATGCTGTTATTGTGAAGTGGAAACATCTAGGAGCAACAACGGCTCAGCCGCGAAGTAGTAGGCCACACAAGCTCACAGAACGGGATTTTGGAATGAGATGTTCAACGGGCAGGTGTCCACATACTTTTGACCATGTAGTGTATCGTCATTCGAAACCATATTTGGTTAGGTTGACAGTAAGAGATTTCAGTTTTTTTAAGCAGTGTTAAACCACAGTATTTCCTCATTAGAACTTTGTCATATCATTGGGATGATTATTTTGGGATGGTTACTTTTCTTTTTGCGAAAAAGCCGAGTGCCTGCCCGTAGGTATTTTCCCTTAGCTCATGTAAAGTGATAGGTCACTACAAAATCAGCGTGGACTCCACATTTTAATATTTGAAAATGTCTGAAAATTAACATTAAGCTCAGTGACCAAAATAACTATGTAAAACAAGTCCTTTAAAAGAATGTGGTTAAGAAAATCACTTGTTTAAGGTAAGCCACTCGAATTTGGTGAAACGTATAAATGGAACACTAGTCACTTTAATAATGCCACTTTTGGCTCAGTTGGTAGAGCATGGTGTTTGCAACGCCAGGGTTGTGAGTTCGTTTCCCACGGGGGACCAGTACGGAGAGAAAAAAATGTATGAAATGTATGCATTCACTACTGTAAGTCGCTCTGGATAAGAGCGTCTGCTAAATGACTAAAATGTAAAATGTAGTGCGTTGCTAGGTAACGACCTAAAGGATGGCAAGTTTTATGAATGAGCAGCCATGTGTAAATTGTCCATTATAAAACTGCTTGTTTGGATCCTGGATGGATTGGACGATCAGCGTTCCAAGGCGTGCTGTATTGGTCATCATCACAGACACTCCTATGCTTGCTAACAATTCCATCTGAAAATGAACACTGCACCTCCATAAAAAAAAAAATCATGGTAATTTTACTGTCCGAATCATCTCTTGTATTTATCTCAACACTCACATTATTTCCCCTTGCTTCCAGCTTAGCATTAAGTTTGGTACAGCATGGTTAATATAAGCCTAGCTGTCTGCCTGCCTCGGAAACAATGTTTCACTTTTGAATTTCGATTTCTGTAGCTAGTACTGTACATAGAGTGAATGGTGCCCAGACCAGACAACTTTTTTTTTTCTGAGCCAGTCGAAATCAAATCCAAGTAAATACCAATAGAAAAGAAGCTCAAACAAACGAAAATGCAGCAAGTGTACTGTCATTCCAGGTTAAAAGTTTGACGTGAGTGAATGAGTTAGCTGCAGTTGCCAAGTTAGCTAGTGTAACAGCATAGCTTCCGTCCCTGTCCTCACCCCTACCTGGGCTCGAACCGGGGACCCTCTGCACACATCGACAACAGCCACCCTCGAAGCATCGTTACCCATCGCTCCACAAAAGTAGAGGCCCTTGTAGAGCAAGGGGAACAACTACTTCAAGGTCTCAGAGCGAGTGACGTCACCAATTGAAACGCTATTAGTGCGCACCACCGCTAACTAGCTAGCTATTTCACATCGGTTACACTCACCCCCCTTTTGACCTCCTCGTTTTCCGCAGCAACCAGTGATCCGGGTCAACAGCATCAATGTAACAGTATAGCTTCCGTCCCTCTCCTCGCCCCTACCTGGGCCTCGAACCAGGGACCCTCTGCACACATCAACAACTGCCCCCCATAAAGCGTCATTACCCATCGCTCCACAAAAGCCTCAGCCCTTCCAGAGCAAGGGGAACAACTACTTCAAGGTCTCAGAGCGAGTGATGTCACCAATTGAAATGCTATTAGCTCGCACACCGCTAACTAGCTAGCCATTTCAAATCGGTTACACTAGCAAATAACAAGACATGTTTTCCAGCCCGCATAGCAACCATTTTGTTTAGATCTGAAGACCAGTCCTTTTGCATAGCAACTATGCCAACATAATTAAGGGGGCTCAGTTGGTAGAGCATGGTGTTTGCAACGCCAGGGTTGTGGGTTTCATTCCCACGGGGGACCAGTATGGAAGAAAAAAAATATGTATGAAAAGTCACTCTGGATAAGAGTGTCTGCTAAATGACTGAAATGTAAATGTTAATGACTAGGGTCGTGTCTATAGCAACATGACCAAAATTACTAACAACCAAATTTTTGTCTGGACTATACACCTCATTTTGAAAGGTGCTATGGGCAAAGCCAAAAAACGGAAGTGATGGATTTGACTTCCGCTTTACTTACCTACTGCAGTACACCCGTGGTAAATTTGCTAGAGTAAATTATTTGAACGATTCAATTTATAGAGTGTAAAAGTCAAGTAAACAAGTGTAAGTGTTAATTGTATATGTATTTCATTCAAGTTCGCTAAAGGTGCTAGACCTACAAGTGTAAGGTTGTGTATTTATTTTCTTAGTCAACCTTGTGTTCTGTTTCGTTGTGTTCTTCAACGTAGCTCTGTCTTTTATTTTTGTTCATTGATTTCACCTGTGTTAGTTACTTACCTGGTCTCATCAGCTCATTTAGTTCAGTTCTTTCTGTTTGTGCCTTTGTGATGTATTGTTCGTTTTGACTCCACTAAGCCTTTTCCTAGCTCGTTTGTGAGAACCAGTTATAGCCTTCAGTCCTAGTTTTGATTCACCTGCCTGTTTGCCTACCTGTGTATGACCATTGTCTGCCTGTGACCACGATTCCTGATTTCTGCGAAGGCTAAATAATCACCTGCCTCGCTCTGCGTGTGAATCTACACCTTTTTATCCATGAGTATTCATTACAACAGGTAGTTATGTTGTGATAATTACGTTAGTTGTGTTGTGTAAGAGTTAAGGGCCATCCACCAAGCCTATAACGATAACTATAATGATCAACTAGGCTACATAACTATAAAACGTTGGTGAGCATCCACAGGAAGTTTATCGTTTTACAGTCCTGCACCTGTCAATCAACTGATCAACATATCCTATTGCACAGCTGCCTATTAATAAGGTGGTACCACAAGACGTCACTAAGGCACAGATACTGGTTCAGACCATTCAGTGTTTTCAGGGTGTGTTCATGGTCATAGTGACAACTGCAAATAATAATTCAATGTACATGTAACCCTAATGAAAACTAACATAGCAACTTGTATTTAAATGTAGCAATTCAACAACAAACGCCCTTTAGCCTGCACATATTTTAAGGCATGTCATTGCCTCATTGCTCAAGTGGTTTACAAGTGATTTCCATTTTTCTATTGGTTTTCTATTCCTTTGGGTATTTTTTTCTGTGCTCATCTAGGCTATGTCCTGTGCAACTATTTGTGATGCATCAGTGCAACAATGTTATCATAACCGGCCAAAAGTGATCACACCAATGAACTTTCTCTCCTCCCCGAAATTGATTTTCTATGCTGTAGGCCTGTTTTACATTCGTCAATTAGTAAATACAAGCCTGCTTCTTTCCCCGAATAGGCTATTAGGCTTAGTATTAAAAAAAGTATCAAAATAAATGGCCTCCAGCTTTTGCAGCCTATAGCTTTCCTGGGATTTCACAATAAGAGGAATGGCCTATTGTGGAGAGGGTTTGTAGCCTATAGCCTGTTGCGCACAGGAATAACTGCACAGGAACCGCTGGAAGAGAGAGGCTTGTGATGTGTAGCCGAGGTAAGAAGCTAAATATTAGCTAGATATTAGGCTATTCGTTAATGAATATTTGGCCATTCGCTAAATATTAGGACTATAAGCTAAATATTTACCCGTCAAAGTGCAAGAAAAAAAAGTTAACAGATGACGAAATGGCAAATCTGTACTGCGTTCCTCAAGGCTGTGCCGGGCACGCAAAGTTCCACTTTTGATTAGGCATAGGTCTACGTTTTTAAACCAGACAATTATTATACCTGGGCTACGACAACACAGTGCAACAAGGAATGTATTATTGTTATCAAGGGAATACACATTTATTGTCCATAGGTTGTAAACTACAGTGATGTAGGCGAATTTTAACAGCTCAAACGTCCTATTTAGTTTCATGCCGAAATAACTGCATATACCCACAGCCTAGGCCTGGTTATGCAACCATTAGGATCAGTTTGGGTTTATTCTCAACAGTTTAGAAGAACCAGCAATGTACCTTAGCAGGCCACTCATATGGTTTATTTCGTCAGGATGTATCCCAGTGTTAAGATAGGCCTACTATAGGAAAATGTGGGCTTCTCCTTTCCAACACCCCGCCCGTTCTTAGTACTGTAGCCTATATTACATTCAGCAAGCAAGAGCAAACGTGCATCTCTCCTCCAATAGGCTATTAGTAGGCTAAAGAAAAAAGTTTGAATTAAGTGTCCAACAAGCTTTTGTAATCTGGCTTTTCCTGGGACTCCACAAGATTTAAGAGGAATAACCGTGGCAGTGGAGAGGCCAGGTGCTTAATTGTGCAACAGAACAGAGACCGGCTTGAGATTTAACCTATAGCCTAAGTAAAAGCGTAAGCATATTAGACAATAATTTATAAGCTCAATGATAGGCTTAATACTGCAGTGAATATATTCAGTACATTTACACAGTGAAAGAAAAAAAAGTTAATCAGACAACGAAATCATAGGTAGTTACACATGTGCGCTCTTGAGGCTGCGCCGGAAAAGCTCCCATGTTTGAGTTCTTAGGGACAAGAAATGTATCCTACTTAGGCTACAACAACACAGTGTAATGAAGAATGATATTATTGTTTTCAAGTGGGTACAACACTAGTCTATGCTGTAAAGTGCAGGGAATAGCCTATGTAATAGTGGTGCGAGGGTCAGCTGTTTGTTCACCCACACCCGTCCACAATTGCTAAAAACCCATCCACAACCACTTACTGTATGTGATAAAGTGAAAATCTGAGGCCGGCACCAAGCCCTAACCTGCAAATATAGAAAATGCGCTATAGGCTACAGTCAAAGACTGCAGAACGAGTTTGTGAAAGGAGTGTAGGATAATTATTTTGCCTGATTTAGATATGTTTCTGCTTATAATTTCCGACATTTTCGTAGGCTATATGTTAGTCGACTTGTCTGTAATTATATACATGTAGTTTGTATCGATAGACTATTGATTAGATACAATGTGATATATCTATAGAATGAATGCTTTAGTCTAGTTGTTGTTGCTACCATGTTGTTGTTGTGTTGCTACCATGCTGTGTTGTCATGTGTTGCTGCCTTGCTATGTTGTCTTAGGTCTCTCTTTATGTAAGTGTTGTGTTGTCTCTCTAGTTGTGATGTGTGTTTTGTCCTATATTTATATTTATATTGTATTTATTGTTTATTTTTAATCCCAGGCCCCGTCGTTGGTATCCCGTCGTTGTAAATAAGAATTTGTTCTTAACTGACTTGCCTAGTTAAATAAAGGTTAATTAAAAATAAATAGTTGACATCGGTGAAGTTTTCTGTCATCTTTCGCGGAGCAAAGCTGTTTAGGGGCTGGGTAGAAAATAGAATAAAGCAACAACAACAAAAACACGATTTTCTGTGCAAAATGTCCAAATTACATCAGTTTGACCAGTTGTAAGGAAAAAGAAAGCCGTGAAAACAACGGAATGCGTTTCTCATAAGATTTCAGTTCGGCTTTGATGCATATTTTATTTGGTTAAAATACTATCAGCTTTTATGATGAAGACAACACCTCTACAGATGGTATCTAACTGAACATTGCATTCTCTCAAGATGCAGAAAGAAAAAAAATCATATTTCTCCACTCCTGTTCCCAAGTCCAAATTTTGCCTACATTTGCTGTCTAATTTTTCAGAAAGAAATGCTTAATTCTGCAGGAGTTAAGGTTATAGCTCCATTTGCACGGGACTAGTATTACTAGAGAACGTTGGTTAGGTGTGTACTGTATTACCCCAGAATGTCTTATTCCAGAGGCGCAATATATTTGAATGATGTATTTGGCGATGTTCATTCCATTCGCACAAAACGTTTAAATAAAAGCATTCACTGTGAAAGTCCACACATGTAGGCCCTTCATATATAGGCTATGCGCAGCACTTTGTTCAATTTATCAATCAAATATTTTTTATTGCTGAACACCTGTCAAACTCAAAACACAGGGACGTTGACTCGCACGGGACTAGTATTTTCAGAGGACTTGAATTTGCCAAAAAAACAGTAGGTTATTCTGGTTAGTCAATGTCCAGATTTCAGATTCCATTTAACCCATCTAAACTGTAGGCTACAGTTCACTTGACATGCCATAGACCTATTTGAAGTCCCATCTTGAGACTGTCGAATTTGTATCGAGCCTCACAATCATCACACATAACATAGCCAGCACTGCTATCATCCTCTTTTACCACTTCACCAAATATTTTCCAAACATTACTTTTCTGGTCCTCTGTAAGGGCTGTCTTCAGAAGAAGACCAAGGTGCAGCGGAGTTAGTGTTCATCTTGACATTTAATTCAAACAAAGAGAACACTATACAAAAAAAAAAAAAAAAACAGGAAAACCGACAGCCAAACAGTACTTACAGGAAACACACTGAACAGAAACAATTACCCACAAAACCCAAAGGAAAAACATGCTCCTTATGTGTGACTCCCAATCAGCGACAACGAGCTTCAGCTGTGCCTGATTGGGAGCCACACACACAGCCCAAAACAAAGAAATACAAAAACATAGAAAAAGGAACATAGAACGCCCACCCAATGTAACACCCTGGCCTAACCAAACTAAAGAACAAAAACCCCTCTCTATGGCCAGGGCGTTACACCCTCCCTTCTCTATATTTTCAACTCTCCTTTTGCAGCTTTTGTCTTTTGGAATTAAACCGTTACAATGTCCTTTTTGCCTCTAGATTGATGTTAACTTCTTCTGCCCGTTCCCAGAAGCATTATTTGGCGATTGGCTGTGTAGGCTATTTGAATAACCGCTCAAATGCCTGGCATCTACTGTAGCCTGCCTGATTGGGCAACCATTTGAATCCATTTTTTTCTCGGCAGTTTAGTTTAGGTCCAGTTTAGTTTAGGTCCAGTTTACTTTAGGTCCATGTTTAGGTAACATGCTGACCAGACCGCTCCAGTCGCATGGCCAGTGTTGCAACATACATGTTATTCAATTATTGCACCCACACTGCTCTGCGTTGCCAAGGGCTAAAATAGAAGTCAGTTCTATTTGTGACGCTGATCACGGTGCAAGTCCTGCCTCTCCCATGTCCTCATTGGTTTATAGAAGCAGATACCCACATACCATCTCCTCATTGGTTATACCCACATGGGTGATTGAAAGATGAACTGAGTTCGGTCTTGTTGTGGTAACTATGAAAGTTAGATGCCAATTGCCATATAAAGTCCAAAGAAGAAAAAGCCTGGAAGGAGGAGAGATGACTAGAAATGATTCGGTTGACCGTTTTATGTGTTGATTAATTGTAGGAGTAGAGGACCTTGTGCATTTCAGGTAAAATAACAACTCAACATTTATATCCCAGGCTCGCATATAAATTATGATAATGCACGAGCATGGAGGAAGTTGTATCCATAGTTTCCACGTTTGGCTTCCGTGTTTTAAAAGCGTTCGAAAATGAGGTGGATATCTTCTGGTGAAAGAATGACATTGTATGAATTGACTTATCAAAATAACATTTTAAAGAAAATATGTAAATCATTGTCATTTTAATATGTTGTTAACAGTTTCATAAAAGCAATAAAGCACACTAGACTGTAATATCATGCATACAGTCACAGGTAAATGGCCACTGCCTCTTGTGTCTTATTGCTTAAAGTGGATCTGACAGCATTTTAACTACTTTGCAGATATGAAACAAACAGACATAATATCAGTCCAGATATCAAATTCCCAGTTTATACTTCAAAATCAACTTTATAAGAAGTTTTAAAAATAGGTTCTATTTGACTGAAAATTCCATGACATACAGTAATGCATTGTTGGCACAATAGATAAATGCAGTTCAATGCACGATTAATATAATTCACCAATGCATTTCTTGCTATCAGGTTGCTATTTGGGTCGCAGCATATTATGCACATCTGCAAGTATAGCAGCAAAGGCTGGTCAAATATTATTTTAATATGTTAAAATACTAAATACAGCATCCTAAGTACATACAGTTGAAGTCGGAAGTTTACATACACCTAGCCAAATACATTTAAACTCAGTTTTTCACAATTCCTGACATTTAATCCTAGTAAAAATTCACTGTCATTTGGTCAGTTAGGATCACCACTTTATTTTAAGAATGTGAAATGTCAGAATAATAGTAGAGAGAATGATTTGTTTCAGCTTTTATTTCTTTCATCACATTCCCAGTGGGTCAGAAGTTTACATACACTCAATTAGTATTTGGTAGCATTGCCTTTTAAATTGTTTAACTTGGGTCAAACGTTTTGGGTAGCCTTCCACAAGCTTCCCACAATAAGTTGGGTGAATTTTGGCCTCTTTGCTCGCACACACTTTTTTAGTTCTGCCTACAAATTTCTATAGGATTGAGGGCTTTGTGATGGCCACTCCAATACCTTGACTTTGATGTCCTTAAGCCATTTTGCCACAACTTTGGAAGTATCCTTGGGGTCATTGTCCATTTGGAAGACCCATTTGTGACCAAGCTTTAACTTCCTGACTGATGTCTTGAGATGTTGCTTCAATATATCCACATACTTTCCATCCTCATGATACCATCTATTTTGTGAAGTGCACCAGTCCTTCCTGCAGCAAAGCACCCCCACAACATGATGCTGCCACTCCCGTGCTTCACGGTTGGGATGGTGTTCTTCGGCTTGCAAGCCTCCCCCTGTCACAGGCGTCGTAGTGAACAGACCAAGACGCAGCGTGTTGAGTGCTCATCTGTTATTTTGAATAAAAGCACTTCACAAAAAAACAAACGACAGCCAAGCAGTTCTGTCAGGTATACTCACACACTAAACAGAAAGCAACCACCCACAAAACCCAAAGGAAAACAGGCTGCCTAAGTATGGCTTCCAATCAGAGACAATGAAAGACACCTGCCTCTGATTGCAAACCATACTCGGCCACACATGGAAAATGAAACATAGAAACAGAACTAGAACAAATTCCCCTAGAAACAAACCAACCACAAAACACACCAAACAACCCCCCTGCCACGCCCTGACCATACTACTAAGGCAAAATGACCCTTTTACTGGTCAGGACGTGACACCCCCTTCTTCCTCAAAATATAACAATGGTCATTATGGCCAAACAGTTCTATTTTTGTTCCATCAGACCAGAGGACATTTCTCCAAAAAGTACAATCTTTGTCCCCATGTGCAGTTGCAAAACGTAGTCTGGCTTTATTATGGCGGTTTTGGAGCAGTGGCTTTTTCCTTGCTAAGTGGCCTTTCAGGTTATGTCGATATAGGACTTGTTTTACTGTGGATATAGATACTTTTGTACCAGTTTCCTCCAACATTTTTACAAGATCCTTTGCTGTTGTTCTGGGATTGATTTGCACTTTTCGCACCAAAGTACATTAATTTCTAGCAGACAGAACGTGTCTCCTTCCTGAGTGGTATGACGGCTGCCTGGTCCCATGGTGTTTACACTTGCGTACTATTGTTTATACAGAGGAACGTGGTACCTTCAGGCGTTTGGAAATTGCTCTTGGCTGATTTCTTTTGATTTTCCCATGATGTCAAGCAAAGAGGCACTGAGTTTGAAGGTAGGCCTTGAAATACATCCACAGGTACACTTCAAATTGACTCAAAGGATACAGTGAATTATAAGTGAAATAATCCGTCTGTGAACAATTGTTGAAAAAATGACTTGTATTATGCACAAAGTAGATGTCCTAACCGACTTGCCAAAACTATAGTTTGTTAATTAACAAGAAATTTGTGGAGTGGTTGAAAAACAAGTTTTAATGACTCCAACCACTCCACAAATTTCTTGTTAAATAAATAGCTAGCAACTGCGACCCAAACTGGCCATTGTTTTATTCGAAACAATATGTCTCTTTATAATGTCCGACTTCAACTGTAAGTGGACATTATAAAGAGACATATTGTTTCGAATAAAACAATGGCCAGTTTGGGTCACAGTTGCTAGCTATTTATTTAGCAAGATAAAAACACGGAGCCTAACGTTACCTAGCCATTGATTAAATGCAATTGTCTTAATTGTCTTCGCTTATGCCTGTCCATACCATAACCCCACCGCCACCATGGGGCACTCTGGTCACAAAGTTGACATCAACACACCGCTCGCCCACACGACACAATACAGGTGGTCTGTGGTTGTGACGACCTACTGACAAATTCTCTAAAATGACATTGGAAGCGGCTTATGGTAGAGAAATTAACATTCAATTCTCTGGCAACAGCTCTGGTGGACATTCTGGCAGTTAGCATCCCAGTTGCACACTCCTTCAAAACTTGAGACATCTGTGACATTGCGTTGTGTGACAGAACTGCACATTTTAGAGTGGCCTTTTATTGTCCCCAGCACAAGGTGCACCTGTGTAATGATCATGCTGTTTAATCAGTTTCTTGATACGCCACACCTGTCAGGTGGGTGGATTATCTTGGCAAAGGAGAAATACTCACAACCATGGATGTCAACAAATCTGTGCACAAAATTTTATATAAATAAGCTTTTTGTGCGTATGGAAAATGTTGGGTATCTTTTATTTCAGCTCATGAAACATAGGACCAACACTTTACATGTTGCATTTATATTTTAGTTCAGTGTACATATTTGCAGAAATCCATTCAGGTGTATTTTGTGGCTTTGGCAAATGTGTGCTAGTGATCTAAAGTCAAGCTGTTGCTATTGCGTGTAAACACACAGTCCAGTTCAAAGTGAATGATGGCAGGCCCATGTGGCACATGGCTTCTTTGCATATAGACCTACTGTAGGTCTGATTGGCTATGGCACACCGGTCTCCGAAGACTCTGTTCCTGGTCAGGACAGATGTTTTAATTAGGTTTTATTTGCTGCAGTGTCTATTAATTGTCCAAATGCATGGCCGCTATAGAATTTTCACAAATGACTTACCATACGTCATTCCCAAACATTCTGAGAATTTATGAAAATGTGAAAATGACCATATCCAAGTGCTCGCTTGTCAGAAAATGTTAAAAAAAAATGTAAAAAAGAAAGGTGTCATATTCTTTCTGGGGGTGTATGTGAACAGATTTCATGTTGTTAAAATGCTGTCAGTTCCACTTTAAGTATATCATGAGCAGAATAGGCTCTAATAATGGGAATTCCAAATCACCCGTTGTATAAAAATACATAAAACATGATTTACCTGAGGCCCCTAGGTGAATAATTATGGTAATAATCATAAATTCTATGATTACAGTGACGATATTGCTTCCATACAGTAGAGAACCAACCCAATAAACACAGTTGTGTAAACTAGAGTAATGTACAACGCTCAAACACTGTATGTAAAAACACAAATTACCCAATATTCAAGGCTTCCTCTCGTGTACCGCATGCATCAATATTAAGATATTTATTATTTTAATTAGATACTTTTTTCAAAAGAGATGTTCCCTGTTGGTTGTTTGGCCTGTACACTTGTTCCAAAGACCTATAGAGCCATATAGTTGATGGCTCTAACAATATACAAGTAATATCCGGGACCTAGCTATCCATATTTCATCAAAGATCCTAATCTATAATGGAGTGGGTGCTCAGCTATGGTGAGGGGTGTTACCTGATGGGAGCTGTCTCATCGCCCTTGTCCAGCCACTCCTGAGGGGGGATGATGTACATGCACCACAGGCCCCAGTTGTAGCCATGGGCCGCGTTGGCGTACTGCTGCACCTCGAATGTGTTGAACTTGATGTTGTCGATGGCCGGGAGGATGATCCGGGTGTGGTCCTCCTTCACCCTGGTCAGGATAGGCTCCGCCCTTAGTTAAGAGAAGAGACAGACATCAGGGATGAGCTACTGTACTGTGACACTGTCATAGAATAGTTTTCTCAAGCACAACCATCAAACAAACATCCATCAACATACCTTTAGGTGGGTAAAACAGTAAGGAAATAAATTGAATACATATGCCCAGCAATAAAAAAGCAGTGTTGGCTCCCTTGAGATCTTTAGATACTATTTCCCATGAACAGGGTTGCCAGTGATCCTCAATAAAAATCCTTTCTCCAAAAGCCTGCCAGTCTTCTACAGTGGGTCGTGCTCTAGGGTGTTGTTTGGCACATTCTGTGTCAGAGTATATCAAGCAGTGAGAAGCAGTCTCGGTGTTGGTGTCCCCAGGTCATTGAAGTGGCTGGCTACAGAGTTGATGTGTTTGTTTCCTTTCTTTCCTACTCCTTTGGCCTAAGGCATGCATGCTGATACCGTTAGGTAGATGGTATGGGAATAATCCAGGGTCGCTGTCAATTATTTAGCCATACTGTCAGCCCTGGCTATATTTTGATCATCTGTCTAATGTCGGAAGATCTGCTTCAGTAGAGTTTTAGAGCAAATATCCATACCGAGAAGCATTATTCTCAATCTGAGAGGAGGCTGCAATTACAACTCATAATTAAGGTAACTCTTAAAAATACCCTCTCCCTTATCTCTCCATTCTCATTCTCTATCTCTCTCGCCACCTTTTCTTAAACTCTCTATCCTCTTCTCTCTTGCTTCCTCCCCTTTCTCTCCATTTCTTTAAAACCAAGCCCATTTATCTTCCAAAAGCAGAATTATTCTTCATCACATCAAGGTAGTGGAAAGAGTGCAGGGGAATGGATCCAAATGGAGCTATAAGTGGGTTTGCCAGTAAAAATGACTGACAGAGGCACTACTTAGTAAAAGCAATCATTTAATAACAGTGGAGTGATTGTAAAAAGCTTCCCATCTCATTGAGAAAGATTGGCATATGAGAGACCTGGGTCTCTACTTACTTTAAGGCATAATGGCAATGATAAAAGTCTGTGTGGGAGAGGGTTTGAGTTCACCATCTGCCGTTGAAAAGCTGGTTTGTATCCAGGTAAAGAAAGGTGTTGATGAACCAAATTGTCTGACAAACATTATTTACCATATGTGCTTTGAAGTCAAACTGGAATGATGAAAACAGTCAAACTTGAATGACGAAAACATAATAATTGAAGGGTGATAAAGAATATTGCAATACTACCTAATATTGTCAATTAACACTTTGAAATTAATTGAAAATGACTGCATTAAGATTCATTAACTCTAGGATTTGTGTATAGCCCCCCCCAACCCCCCAATCATTTCTGCGCTATCTATTGACATTGATATGTCATTTCTCAGCCACTACTAAATATAGATTTCATTCTGCTTAGAATGAGTAGGCTGTGTTTTAATTCCATAAACAACCTTCTGTAAGCTTCGCATTGCCATGTGCCTAACATGGATAGGCAAGGACGAATACAATCTCAATTGCTGAGATGTTGCTGATGTTAGATCCTGTATGCATTCTTTAACCTTGAGGACCCAGAACCCCCTTCTTCTCCAGTACACACCATCAGCCATTCATCTTCCCTTGTCCTTCAGAGTCTAGGGTACAGTAGCACCCCAGAGGTAGCTAGCAGCATGCTCAACACTAGCTACCTCAATAGGTACCTCAGGGATCCCAGTGTTGATGAGGGAGAAGACAAGGCATAGAAACAATGAGGGATCAGGTTTGACTGATGATGCTTGTCATTTTCCCCCTCTGCTCTTCCTATCTTTTCATATGTACCATCACCGGGAGGGTTATTCACCGACATCTGTCCAGATTCAATCTGGTTTCATATTCAAATAGTGTTTTTTCCCTCAGCGATGACTCATGTAATATTGTGAATACATTGTGGCAATAGGTCTTGCCATTAGTTGTTATTCTAGAGCTTCTTTCATTTTATTCCTACCTTGCCTGGTTTCAAGCCTTTTTCAAAAAATGTACAGACATTTTGGAAAAACTGATTATTGTATCCGTTGTTTATTTCCATGATTGGATTTATTGAATGTCTACATGCTACAAAATAAACAGCCATGCGTGAGTTTTTAACACACTCAAAACCAATTAAAAGATTGTCTAATATTACGATCAACACTGATTTTCCCAACCTAAGCAAAGTCACACATACCTGGGGTCTTGGAGCGTCAAATGGCAGGATAAAAATCTGCTCAATCTCTATCTGTGTGTACTTGAGTCTACATGCCACCTTCTGAGGATGGCTCCTCTCCCTATCTGTCCTACCTTTGTCCTCTGTACAGAGCCCAGAACGCAGGCCGTGTGAGATTACAACTACATTTTTCCAGATTAATGGAATTCCTGTTTGAAAAGTTTCTCAAGCACGGATTTATCAGATAATGGGATCTAGCTTCATTCATAACCATACACCCACAGAACTGCAGGCGCCAAGTGCCTAAAATAGGATCAGTTTAATTTGTTTGCAGGCCAAATGTAGCAGAACATGTAAGTTGCCCGTGCAGAAAGTACAGGGAATTTCATTGTGACATACTTTAGCTTCCATTTATGAGATCATTAACGCTGTGTGTGTGTGCATTCATGTTTCTGTGTGTGTTTGTTTTTTGTGAGAGAGAGAGAGAGAAAGATAGTGTGTGTGTGTGAGGGCATCTCAGACTTCATCGCTTCCGGTCATGTTCTAACACAGGGATGGGCAACTTTGATGGGGGTGGGGGCCACAAAAAAGCTGAACTCATCATGAGGAGCCACAGTGGCTCGTGGGTCTGCGTATCAATGGCCCCCACCCCAGCCAGTAATTCGACCATGCTTACTGCAAGTTTAGATAGCTGGCCACTAGACTAATTTACCAATCTAAACGTGCTAATTGAGTGACTGCCGATGCAAAATCAAATTTAGAAATTGCACCTTGTGTATTCTGTTATTCTAACTCTCAACAGTAAGTTGAGATCCCGACTGAGTTCCTAATTTAGGGTGAAATTGGTCCGCAGGCCTATAAAAGGGGGGCCGCGGGCCGCCAGTTGTCCATCCCTGTTCTAGCACATTAAGACTGTACACTGTGCACAGATCTTAGACTATCCAGTCTTCAGAGTTGTTTCTTTGGATAAATATTGCTTGAATCTGTAGCAAAAATATCAATATTATATACTAAGCCTGTAGAAATGACTGCTCCAGATGAAAGGTAGGGAAGGTAATTCACACTGAATTTAAAGTTACAGTGAAATAGATTTTGCCAATATCCTGATAGATTCTTGATATTACTTTGTATGTTTTCAGTTTACCTGGTAGGTATACAGTATAGGCTTGGGGGCTACGGCTGATTTGATAGCGCTGTTATATTAGCAGCATAAATCTCTGTGTATTCTGTATTTTTGGATGCCTGCCTGGTGTGTGGTCTGTGAAGCACTCACTGTGTAAGCGTTTATACCATCCTTCTCTTTTCAAGATGGATAAACACTGAACCAAGACCAGTCAGTCAGAGCGAGGGGAAAAGAAAAGGCATGTTTCACTTTAGCTCAGAATTCTAAATAATACTTGTAGTAATAGACCTGCACAGCGCAGGAACACTGAGTTCATTATATCCATTAAAAGCAGGAGCACCGGAACTGGCAGTGGGAATCCAGGCTCAGCCAATCAGGGTGGCTATTATTGTTTTTATATATTTTCTTTGTAGCCTATTCGCCAATAATGAAATAGGTCCACTTGATTCAGCTGCCCTGAATGCCCTGCATTCCCATTTTAAACAATTTTATTAGTGTGAAGATACCACCTCTGCCTACCTGGTGGGCCCAGAGAGCTAAATCAGGTGCACCTGTAGTCATACCGCTGGCCAATTGGATAACTTAGATCACTGTGTCTACAGCAGCTTCCATGAGCCCACAGCAAAGCTGATACTGACTGTAGAGAAGGCTACTCTAAGAGTTAAAAACCATGCCTAGAGAGAAATTGTCAAAGAGTACAGCAAATTAGTGAGTTTTATTTGTTTTAGCACTACAACACTGTTTTTATTCAACACTTTTAGAAATCACACTCTCTCCCTCCATCCGACTGACCATCAGTCCAGTGGGATAAAGGTTATTTCAATTTATGCTCTGATGTGCCTCGCAGGTTGTAGGCTACAACAACTGACCTATTACCAGTGTCATCATATAGCCTAACTTGAGACTCCAGTTTTGAAATATAAGGGTTATTTATAATAAGGGGAAGGCCTACATGGAGAAAATCAGACCTCTCTTATATGAAATTAGGTAAATTAATGAAACAATATCTATTTCCAGTCAATGGCCTATCATTTTTAGGAATGTAATTTAATTGGAAATAGAACTTAGCTCTGTGCTTCTCCACCCATGCACTATAGTTAGGCCCTATAGACTATTGATCATTTCATTGATATTACACAATATATTGTAGGAGCACTTGATCTCCTGCACCCAGCATAGAATTGCATTGTGACTCAGAAAGTGATTTCGGGTAAGAAAATGTTGGTGACCACTGTTCTAGTCTATATAGGTTATGGAATATTATTATGTGTATTAGAATACTGTTATAATTTACCTTTCCTTTGATGGTGTTTAATATACAGTGTGTAACCTAATCTAAACCTGTTCTACTTTGATTGGCCTGCTCCCGAGTGGCGCAGCGGTCTAAGGCACTACATCTCAGTGCTTGAGGTATCACTACAGACACCCGGGTTCAAATTCAGTCTGTATCACAACCGGCTGTGATTGGGAGTCCCATAGGGCAGCGCACAATTGGCCCAGCGTTGTCCGGGTGTCACGTCCTGACCAGTAAAAGGGGTTATTTGTTATTGTAGTTTGGTCAGGGAGTGGCAGAGGGTGTTTGTTTTGTGTTTTGTTGTTTTTCCTTCAAATAAAAGAACGTGTTCAATATACCCACTGCAGTTTGGTCCACTCCATACGACGAACGTGACAGAACCATCCACCAAATGAAGGACCAAGCAGCGGAGGAAGGAGCAGCATGGTAAAGAGGACTGGACATGGGAGGACATCCTGGACGGCAAGGGATCCTACACGTGGGAAGAGGTCCTGGCCGGAAGGGATCGCCTCCCATGGGAACAGGTGGAGGCACTCAGAAGAGCGGAGGCAGCCGGAGAAAAGGACCAACGACGAAGGTATGAGGGAACACGGCTGGCAAGGAAGCCTGAAAGGCAGCCCCAAAAATGGTTTTTGGGGGGGCACATGGGTAGTTTGGCTGGGCCAAGGGTTAGCCCTGAGCCAACTCCCCATGCTTATTATGGGGAGCGACAGATCAAGCAAACACCATGTTATGCGGAGATACGCACGGTATCGCCAGTGCGCAGCTACAGTCCGGTGCGCTTGGTGAAAGCTCCTCACAGGGGTCATGTTAGAGCCAGCATCGAGCCAGGACCGATGATGCAAGTAGCAAGCATCAGACCGCCGGTGAGGGTTCATGGCCCAGTGTATCCTGTTCCTGCTCCTCGCACTAGCCCTGTGGTGCGTGTTACTAGGCTGGCGCCTCCAAAACCAGCCCCATGCATCAGGCCTCTAGTGCACCTGCCCAGTCCAGTACGTCCTGTTCCTGTTCCTCGCACTAGCCTTGAGGTGCGTGTCCATAGTCCGGAGCCTGCAGAGACGGCCCACAGTCCGGAGCCTGCAAAGACGCTCCTCATCCCTGAGTCTCCAGAGACGCTCCTCATCCCTGAGTCTCCAGAGACGCTCCTCAGCCCTGAGTCTCCAGAGACGCTCCTCAGCCCGAGGTCTCCAGCGACGCTCCTCAGCCCGAGGTCTCCAGCGACGCACCTCAGCCCGAGGTCTCCAGCGACGCACCTTAGCCCAGAGCCTTCAGCAGTGGTCTACAGCCATGAGCCTTCAAAGGGGGTGGGCAGGTTAGAATGGGGACTAAGGCCGGAGCCTGAGCCACCTCCGTAGTTGGAGGATTGGGGGGGGGGGGGGTGTAGCACGGGAGCCGTCGGTGATGGTGGCCACCCTCCCTTCCCTCCCTTTAAGTTTGGGGTTATTTTTGTCGGATTTTTTGTGTTTCGGTGCATCCGGTGTCTGCACCTTTGGTCTAAGGCACTACATCTCAGTGCTTGAGGTATCACTACAGACACCCTGGTTCGAATTCAGTCTGTATCACAACCGGCTGTGATTGGGAGTCCCATAGGGCAGCGCACAATTGGCCCAGCGTTGTCCGGGTGTCACGTCCTGACCAGTAAAAGGGGTTATTTGTTATTGTAGTTTGGTCAGGGCGTGGCAGAGGGTGTTTTGTTTTGTGTAAGTGTTTTGTTGTTTTTCCTTCAAATAAAAGAACATGTTCAATATACCCGCTGCAGTTTGGTCCACTCCATACGACGAACGTTACACTGGGTTTGGCCGGGGTAGGCTGTTATTGTAAATAAGAATTTGTTCTTAAATGACTTGCCTAGTGAAATAAAAACTAAATGGTTACATTTGTGGGCCGCCTACCCTACTATCTCCTGGTCTTTGAGCCAGTGATCTGAGATATTGCCAAGCCTATTAGGATTATTACTGTTATATCAGGGCATTATATTCTAGTCTCATAGTCTATTAATTAAGCTATAGGCCTATAGTTTATTATGTGTAGGTCTATGTGGATTTACATAGGCCTACAAGAGTATTTGATCTGTAATGTAAAATCACGTTAGATGGTTTGTTGTGTGCGATCGATTACAGTAGGGTATACAGTGAGGGAAAAAAGTATTTGATCCCCTGCTGATTTTGTATGTTTGCCCACTGACAAAGAAATGATCAGTCTATAATTTTAATGGTAGGTTTATTTGAACAGTGAGAGACAGAATAACAACAAAAAAATCCAGAAAAACGCATGTCAAAAATGTTGCATTTTAATGAGGGAAATAAGTATTTGACCCCCTTTCAATCAGAAAGATTTCTGGCTCCAAGGTGTCTTTTATACAGGTAACGAGCTGAGATTAGGAGCACACTCTTAAAGGGAGTGCTCCTAATCTCAGTTTGTTACCTGTATAAAAGACACCTGTCCACAGAAGCAATCAATCAATCAGATTCCAAACTCTCCACCATGGCCAAGACCAAAGAGCTCTCCAAGGATGTCAGGGACAAGATTGTAGACCTACACAAGGCTGGAATGGGCTACAAGACCATCGCCAAGCAGCTTGGTGACAACAGTTGGTGCGATTATTCACAAATGGAAGAAACACAAAAGAACTGTCAATCTCCATCGGCCTGGGGCTCCATGTAAGATCTCACCTCGTGGAGTTGCAATGATCATGAGAACGGTGAGGAATCAGCCCAGAACTACACGGGAGGATCTTGTCAATGATCTCAAGGCAGCTGGGACCATAGTCACCAAGAAAACAATTGGTAACACACTACGCCGTGAAGGACTGAAATTCTGCATCACCCGCAAGGTCCCCCTGCTCAAGAAAGCACATATACATGCCCGTTTGAAGTTTGCCAATGAACATCTGAATGATTCAGAGGACAACTGGGTGAAAGTGTTGTGGTCAGATGAGACCAAAATGGAGCTCTTTGGCATCAACTCAACTCGTCGTGTTTGGAGGAGGAGGAATGCTGCCTATGACCCCAAGAACACCATCCCCATCGTCAAACATGGTGGTGGAAACATTATGCTTTGGGGGTGTTTTTCTGCTAAGGGGACAGGACAACTTCACCGCATCAAAGGGACGATGGACGGGGCCATGTTCCATCAAATCTTGGGTGAGAACCTCCTTCCCTCAGCCAGGGCATTGAAAATGGGTCGTGGATGGGTATTCCAGCATGACAATGACCCAAAACACACGGCCAAGGCAACAAAGGAGTGGCTCAAGAAGAAGCACATTAAGGTCCTGGAGTGGCCTAGCCAGTCTCCAGACCTTAATCCCATAGAAAATCTGTGGAGTGAGCTGAAGGTTCGAGTTGCCAAACGTCAGCCTCGAAACCTTAATGACTTGGAGAAGATCTGAAAAGAGGAGTGGGACAAAATCCCTCCTGAGATGTGTGCAAACCTGGTGCCAACAAGGGTTTTGCCACCAAGTACTAAGTCATGTTTTGCAGAGGGGTCAAATACTTATTTCCCCCATTAAAATGCAAATCATTTTATAACATTTTTGACATGCGTTTTTCTGGATTTTTTTGTTGTTATTCTGTCTCTCACTGTTCAAATAAACCTACCATTAAAATTATAGACTGATCATTTCTTTGCCAGTGGGCAAACTTACAAAATCAGCAGGGGATCAAATACCTTTCCCTCACTGTAGGGTAGGTAATGCTTTTATGATAATTTAATGATGATTTGAGTGCCTACATTTTGTCCCACAAACATTTTTGCTGGCTGTGACATCAACAGATTTCTGCCTATGCCACTGATTAAAAGTGATTCATTTCCAAGCTTTGAGAAATATGTCAGAATACTTTTTAATTGTTTCGCACATTTAACTACATGGTATAAGGTCTGTTTGTTGCCATCTATCCCATTTCCTTTGTTTGGAAAACAAGTGTTTAGTTCACAAATTTGTCTAAGATAAGCACCTAATTGAATTCTGTTTAAATATATAAAACATTTCTGAACTACGAATGCAACGAATGCAAAGCACACAATCCAAACCAGTTGAGAGGTCCTTGGAAGAGGTTGGAACAGTCATATTGCTCTTTTCTCTTTTATTGGTCCTATTTTCCATTCCCTGAACTCAATCTGAATCCTGGGAAACGGTGGGATCACAAGGTGCAGCAGCATCACAGCCCCATCAAAGCGTGGGGTTGTGAGCCGGGCTTTTCATTACAGCCATGCAGCCAACATCCAACACCCACAACCTCTAATCTCCCCCACACACTCAGCAGGCACACATACACACATAGCGCTCGCATGGACTATTCATTAATCATTAATAACCTGAGATTGCAATGGTGCAGAATAAAAAAAAAACAATATCAATTTATCTGAGGCTCTCCCTGTTAGTTTAGAGTTCAAGAGGCGTGGATGCTTATTACAACCCTGCTGTATTTCCACCACATTAATTGTATTTACTAAACAGAAAAATTGAGCTTAGTGGGATTAGAATGTTCGCCTCGGAATGAATGACCCTGTTTCTCAGCCTTGGATGTATAGTTGTACTGGAATGGCTTCAGAGGGAGGAAATGGATTGTGCACATATTTACATGACACAAAATAATGCAATGATATAACATCCTGTAAAACTGAATGTAAATATGTTCCATCCATTCCATTTCTGAAAACTATTCACATGAGAACAATCCACACTTATATAATGTGTATAATCAATTGCATACTAGACTCAATCATGGACACTCTTACTGACAGTTGTGGCTGCTTTGCGTGATGTATTGTTGTCTCTACCTTTGTGCTGTTGTCTGTGCCCAATAATGTTTGTACCATGTTTTGTGCTGCTACCATGTTGTGCTTCTGCCATGTTGTGTTGCTACCATGTTGTTGTCATGTGTTGCTGCTTTGCTATGTTGTTGTCTTAGGCCTCTCTTTTTGTAGTGTTGTGTTGTCTCTCTTGTCGTGATGTGTGTTTTGTCCTATATCAAAAAGCCGCAGGAGGCTTTTTGCCTTTTGGTAGGCTATCATTGTAAAAAATAATTTGTTCTTAACTGACTTGCCCAGTTAAATAAAGGTTAAATAAATAAAAAATACAAAGGGTACAACTAGACAGCTTCTTGGCTTCAGAATGCCAGCAGGTTCACTTGGCTCAGCAAACTGGATGTCTGGGTATGCACTAGTAGTTTTTACAAGGTCATTCACTGTGTCTCATGACAAAAAGGCAGGGGAACAATCCATCTCACTTATTACTGTAGTATGTGCCATATTGCATAGTCATATGATGATGACTACAGGGGCTTGTGACTAATGAATGTACACATCTAAGGTTGCGGGCTAGCAGAACAATACATCACATACATTCAACAAATTTGTAATGTTTTTTCCCCCTATTCCCACTGAAATATAATCTATTATACTCAGCTCTGTGCACACATACTGTATAAGCACACTCACCGTTGAAGTGGGGAAAAATGGACTGTATGCAACACAAAACCTGTTTCCTACAAGAATGTAGTGGCTGATGCGTTTCATCTCATATACAGTATCTATGTTTTTTAACATACCACAGCTTCTTCAATAGAATCAGTGGGATCCAAGTGCACAGCTGTACTTTTCAGAAATATAGAGTCATGCAAAGCAAATGCATGGCTGCCGTATCGAACAGAAGCCACACTTTAAATGTAGAGTGTGAGTGTGAGTGTATGCGTGCGGCGTGAGTCATGAAGGCAGCAAGTGAGCTAACTCAAAGGATAATTTTGATAGATCCCTGCATGTAAAACAGGGGAGCGAACATCAGAAACAATGAGGGTGGACCCGTGGAGGTGAAAGGATGGTGAGGGGGCGGAAAAGCACATCCATTTTTTAACAGGAGCAGATGGGGGAACAGATGAGGGAACCACCAGGGTATCAATTATCATCACCCACTCCAACTCCTGATGAAACCAACCAACTCCCCGGCTGGCTAGCTGGCAGAGACACCCTGTGGGTTTGGAGTGTCCATTAAGTTCTCACTAAAAGCACTCCTGGGCGAGAATCAAGGTACATGAGATCCTCCTCTGCCCAGAGGTCAAAAGGATGACAGTGATGAATGATTAGCGGATCAGATCACAGTAGATGGACTGTCTGTGGCAATATGTGATTTGGTTTGATTTTGTATGATACTATCTGTGCTCATATTTGTGTATGTCTTTTTCAGCTTTGATGCTGTGTGTTGATTTATTATAGTCAAATCTGTGTTGGAATCACACAGTTGTTTATTCATAAGTAGGGAGGAGGAAACCAGGACTTCCTGACCACGTGACCTGACTTGGTAAATCTAGTCAGACCACGTGACCTGACTTGGTAAATCTAGTCAGACCACGTGACCTGACTTGGTAAATCTAGTCAGACCACATGACCTGACTTGGTAAATCTAGTCAGACCACGTGACCTGACTTGGTAAATCTAGTCAGACCACATGACCTGACTTGGTAAATCTAGTCAGACCACGTGACCTGACTTGGTAAATCTAGTCAGACGACGTGACCTGACTTGGTAAATGTAGTCAGACCACGTGACCTGACTTGGTAAATCTAGTCAGACCACGTGACCTGACTTGGTAAATCTAGTCAGACCACGTGACCTGACTTGGTAAATCTAGTCAAACTCTAAGCTTTATTCATAACACGATAGAATTCAATACTCTTCAACAATATATTTAACCACAATTTTATTGAAGTGATAAGTAAATATATTCTGCAAATATTTGTCATCTTCTCTTCCCTTTCTGGCTGATGTTTCAGTTATGAAGCAGCGGCGGTATCTTGTTAGGTGAAGTGACTGAGCTACAGCCAGGGAGGCAGACAAACAATTTATTACCCAAACCTTTGGTTCCAGCCCTCCCCCAGCTTCCCCAGGAACACACCACACACTCTACGTCTTGAAAAGCCTGACAGGATGACAGGCTCAAATTAGGTGCCAATTACAAGGCGCTTGAGTGACTTGTTTGGTGGTAAGCATAGGTGCCAGCCAGACATTGGGTTGAGACCCCCTTAAGTAATTTCCATCATGCTTATAACACTAAAGCCTAAGGCTGGAGGAGGGTGAAACAATGTGGCAAAAACATCGTTTAATCTGTTATCTCTTATTTCATTGTCCCACCACCGTAAAAACATGGCTTAGGCTTATTTCTGCGACACTACAGTACAGTACAGGTAACATAATTGAAACTCAAACAGTGTCTTTTCTATTGGCCATTAGTCACAGTTCAGAAGTGATGAGTTTGAACCTCAGGAAAAGCTTATTAACTGTTCTAACTAATTCAAAATGGAGGTCATGTTCCCTGAATGTGCTGCCTCAGTAACAATTCTTCATAGCGTAAGCACAGTTTAGCTGACGCTTAATCAAAATGCTTGAGGGGCGACCTGCATATTTAATCTACGATTATGTAGGACTACAACCATTGCTGTCACGCCCTGACCTGAGAGCCGTTTTTCTCTGTTTAGTTAGGTCAGGGTGTGATATGGGGTGGGCATTCTATGTATTTTATTTCTATGTTTTGGCCAAGTATGGTTTCCAATCAGAGGCAGCTGTCTATCGTTGTCTCTGATTGGGAACCATACTTAGGCAGCCCTTTTTCCCTCCTTGAGTTGTGGGATCTTGTTTTTGTGCAGCTGCCTTTGAGCAGCCCCAGAACGTCACGTTTCTTTCTGTTTATCCTGTTCATTGTTTTGTTTCGGTTTCACTTCAAAATAAAGGATGTGGAATTACCGGCACGCTGCGCCTTGGCTTATTTATGACAGGGAGTTTGAGGACAGTGATCGTGACAATTGCACTCTAACATGAACCCCAAGAGTGAAAAGGACAAAGAAGAGATAGCGTATGAAGATGAAGCACAGTTCTTACCAGGCAGTGTTGAACTCTACATGGGCATCAAAGAAACCTACAACCGGGGCGGTTGCAGCATTCCAACCGTGTATCCTGGCTCGGATCAGGCCTTCCCTCTTACTGTTGCGGACGATCTTCACCAGACCTGGGTAACGCTTGTTCACATACTGGTCCAGATTGAACTTCAGCTCCACTGGAAAAACAAGAGAAAGAGAATCAGTTATTTTGGATAACAGAAACACTGACAAGTATTGACTTCACTGCAAATGGGCCTGTAAGTAAGAATTTCATGGTGAGGTCGACATCTGTGTATGTGACAAATAAAATTTTATTTGAACATTTTATTTGAAATGAATAGCTTGCAGAAAGTGTTGAATCTGGTATACAACAATACATTTCTTATTCTGAAAAGAATGGGGTTATGAATTGCCCCAAGAACAACACACAACAGAGCTCAGCATCATGAGTTACATAGAGTAAGTAAAACTAGAGCGACCCAGCACAACACAGATTACCTTATTCTTTCTGTACTGTAAAAACGTTCTCTCCCTCTTACTCTACTCCAGGGGATGAGCCTAGCTTTCTTTCCGTGTCACTGTCATCCCTGGAAATAAAGGCTGTGAGGTAAACAAGCAATTCCACAAATGGCAGACTAACTGACTGATCCCAATGTAATGTTTGTGGAGGATTGACAAGTGTTTGAGGTTCTCCCATCAGGTTGCTAAGTACTTGAATATCTATGGGAGGGAGAGAAAGAATAATAAGGGCAATTGGCATGCACAGTTTTATAATGGAGCTGACGCCTAGAACTGATGCATGGAGCAGACGCCTGGGGCAGACGCCTGGGGCAGACGCCTGGGGCAGACGCCTGGAGCAGACGCCTGGAGCAGACGCCTGGAGCAGACGCCTGCTCCACACATAAATCAACCTCTGAAAGAACACCAGGGTTAATCTGTATGTGACAAATAAAATGTAATTTCATTTGAAGTTGACATTTAAAATGGTTAAGGTTAAAGTTAGGTAAGGGTTATGGTTCAGTTAATGGTAGGGGTTAAGGTTACTAACCGTGAGAGTATGGTACATGTCTCTGTGTCTCTGTGCCTGCCTGTTGGCTTATTTGAGTGTGTGGACGCATTTATGTTTGTTTACTAGAATGGTTTGTGACCTATGTGCAAGCTGTGGCTACACAGATGCAGCTAAAAGATGATGAAACCCAACAGAGTGCAATAATTGCATGGCTGTTTTGCTGGGAGGGAGAAATGTTAAAGGATCCCCTCTGGTGCACAGCAAATAAATAGAAAGTTGGAATGCATCGGCAGCACTGGAAAATTATGAACCAAGGAATAGGTTTTAAATGAATTGACAGTGCAAAACAGAAAATATGAGTTTTAATTTAATAGCCCCCGCGACATGCGACTGTTCAGCGAAGTCAGGAACCAATACACGCAGTCAGTCAGGAAAGCAAAGGCTAGCTTTTTCAAACAGAAATTTGCATCCTGTAGCTCTAACTCCAAAAGGTTTTTGACACTGTAAAGTCCATGGCGAACAAGAGCATCTCCTCCCAGCTGCCCACTGCACTGAGGCTAGGCGACACAGTCACCACCGACAAATCCATTATGATCGAAAATTTCAATAAGCATTTCTCTATGGCTGACCATGCTTTCCTCCTGGCTACCCCAACCACGGCCAACAGCTCCGCCACCCCGCAGCTACATGCCCGAACCTCCCCAGCTTCTCCTTCACCCAAATCCAGATAGCAGATGTTCTGAAAGAGCTGCAAAACCTGGACCCGTACAAATCAGCTGGGCTAGACAATCTGGATCCTCTCTTTCTAAAATTATCTACCACCATTGTTGCAACCAGTCTGTTCAACCTCTCTTTCGTATCGTCCGAGATCCCTAAAGATTGGAAAGCTGCCGCGGTCATCCCCCTCTTCAAAGGGGTTGACACTCTAGACCCAAACTGTTATAGACCTGCCTCTCTAAAGTCTACGAAAGCCAAGTTAATCAACAGATCACTGACCATTTCAAATCCCACCGTACCTTCTCCGCTGTGCAATCTGGTTTCCGAGCTGGTCACGGGTGCACCTCAGCCACGCTCAAGGTACTAAACGATATCATAACCGCCATCGATAAAAGACAGTACTGTACAGCCGTCTTCATCGACCTGGCCAAGGCTTTCGACTCTGTCAATCACCGCATTCTTATCGGCAGACTCAATAGCCTTGGTTTCTCAAATGACTGCCTCGCCTGGTTCACCAACTACTTCGCAGACAGAGTCCAGTGTGTCAAATCGGAGGGCCTGTTGTCCGGACCTCTGGCAGTCTCTATGGGGGTACCACAGGGTTCAATTCTCAGGCTGACTCTTTTCTCTGATTATATCAATGATGTCGCTCTTGCTGCGGGTGATTCCCTGATCCACCTCTACGCAGACAACACAATTCTGTATACATCTGGCCCTTCTTTGGACACTGTGTTAACTAACCTCCAAACGAGCTTCGATGCCCTACAACACTCCTTCCGTGGCCTCCAACTGCTCTTAAACACCAGTAAAACCAAATGCATGCTTTTCAACCGTTCGCTGCCCGCACCCACCCGCCCGCCCGACTAGCATCACTACCCTGGATGGTTCTGACCTAGAATATGTGGACAACTACAAATACCTAGGTGTCTGGCTAGACTGTAAACTCTCCTTCCAGACTCATATTAAACATCTCCAATCCAAAATGAAATCTAGAATCGGCTTTCTATTTCGCAAAAAAGCCTCCTTCACTCACGCCGCCAAACTTACCCTAGTAAAACTGACTATCCTACCAATCCTCAACTTTGGCGATGTCATCTACAAAATAGCTTCCAATACTCTTCTCAGCAAACTGGATGCAGTCTATCACAGTGCCATCCGTTTTTTTAATCAAAGCCCCTTATACCACCCACCACTGCAACCTGTAAGCTCTAGTTGGCTGGCCATCGCTACATATTCGTCGCCAGACCCACTGGCTCCAGGTCATCTATAAGTCTATGCTAGGTAAAGCTCCGCCTTATCTCAGCTCACTGGTCACAATATAAACACCCACCCGTAACACGCGCTCCAACAGGTATATCTCACTGGTCATCCCCAAAGCCAACAGCACCTTTGGCCGCCTTTCCTTCCTGTTCTCTGCTGCCAGTGACTGGAATGAATTGCAAAAATCTCTGAAGCTGGAGACTTATATTTCCCTCACTAACTTTAAACATCAGCTATCTGAGCAGATAACTGATCGCTGCAGCTGTACATAGTCCATCTGTAAATAGCCCACCCAATCTACCTACCTCATCCCCATATTGTTTTTATTTACTTTTCTGCTCTTTTGCACACCAGTATCTCTACTTGCACATCATCATCTGCTCATTTATCACTCCAGTGTTAATCTGCTAAATTGTAGTTACTTCGCTACTATGGCCTATTTATTGCCTACCTCCTCATGCAATTTGCACACACTGTAAATAGACTTTATTTTTTCTATTGTGTTATTGACTGTACGCTTGTTTATTCCATGTGTAACTCTGTGTTGTTGTTTGTCTCGCACTGCTTTGCTTTATCTTAGCCAGGTCGCAGTTGTAAATGAGAACTTGTTCTCAACTAGCCTACCTGGTTAAATAAAGGTGAAATAAAAAATGCATGAAATTCACACATATTGCACCGTACAGGTAGCCATAGGATTTCAGGGTGGTAATGGTAAGGTAGTGAAATCATGCCTAGCATTAGGCAGGTAGCCATAGGATTTCAGGGTGGTAATGGTAAGGTCGTGAAATCATGCCTAGCATTAGGCAGGTAGCCATAGGATTTCAGGGTGATAATGGTAAGGTAGTGAAATCATGCCTAGCATTAGGCAGGTAGCCATAGAATTTCAGGGTGGTAACGGTAAGGTAGTGAAATCATGCCTAGCATTAGGCAGGTAGCCTAGCGGTTAAGAGTGTTGGACCAGTAACCGAAATGTCGCCGGTTTGAATCCCCGAGCTGGCAAGGTGGAAAAATCTGCCATTCTGCCCTTGAGCAAGGCAGTTAACACACAACATGAACTGCTCCCTAGGTGTCAATGATGTTGATTAATGCAGCCCCCTGTACCTCTGATTCAGAGGGGTTGGGTTAAATGCAGAAGACACATTTTGGTTGAATGCATTCAGTTATGCAACTGACTTGGTATACCCCTTTCTTTCCTATAGATTTGAATTCCAACAGGCTCATTAAACCGTTTACATCTAATACTATGTGAGCTGGAACAATGAATGAATGTTTGGGACTGTTACTGTATGGTATACACAGCTAGATAAAACGCTCATCAAGTAGAACAGGCATTTAGCTCCCCCGCCCGCCCAGCTATGGCTAAGGAGCAACCCTGAAAAGAAACCTATCAGCAACCAATAAATGTCCCAGCTAAAGGATATGTGTCAGAGAGACAAGAAAAACATGTTCCCTGTGTGTGACTCATTATGCCACTGTGCTGTGCCTCAAGTAGCCAAGCCTGCATGTTAATGGTCTAATGTCACTGGAGAGAACAGCATCTACATGTGCACACATAACCTTCACCAATCACAACCATTAAACAATGGGGTATACAGAGAGGGGGGAGTAAGTGGGTTGGTATTTTGACGCAGCGGCTGCCATTTGTGCCTACCTCGTTTGGTTTAAATGGTTGTCTATTGCCTCTATGGGGACAGTAGGCATGTGCCAATGTTGACTCTTACTTGGTCCTCTTTCAAGATGTTATTTATGCGCCTCCTCTCTGCGCCAGCCTGGGGGACACTGGGACTAAGCCCAACTCCATGCCAAGTGATGGAGGGCCAAGTGTCGGTTGGAATCTAGTTCATTGTCCCTGTCCACTGAAACAGGCAGGCTTCTGGAAGTCGTGGCTGAGCAGAGCGGGCTGCCATGGGGCATGCAGGTGTGTGGAAGCAACCAAAACCTCACGCAGACCAAATCACAGTGGAGTATTTATTCTGGTTATTTTTACACTCACTAACAGTGTTCAAGAGCACACCCCCGAGGGTTCTTCATCCCTTTCTCCCCCTCTCTCTACTTTTCCCTTGTTCATTCTCCTCTCTTCTCTGAACACACACACATAGATAGACAGACAGACAGACAGACAGACAGACAGACAGACAGACAGACAGACAGACAGACAGACAGACAGACAGACAGACAGACAGACAGACAGACAGACAGACAGACAGACAGACAGACAGACAGACAGAATCCCACGTAAATTGGACATATATTTATTGTTAAGAAACTTGACTAGTTTGTTTATAAGGGAATTGACACCTCTGGCACTTTTCCCACACATAAACAGATGCAATTCTTTGTTTGTGACACCACCCTCCACTTTTAAAAAGCCAAAAATGAATTGGAGAAGTAATGTTTGTGGAGCAATAAGCCAAAACAAAATGCAATAACACAGGGATTGTGGTTCTACTAATGAAACGTTGGAAGCAATCTAGTAGAATCTTGTTGTTTTGCTTGCTCTTTAAGATCTAGTTCGGCAGACAGTAGCAGCACTGTGACAAATGCTGATGTAAAAAGGGCTTTATAAATTCAATTGATTGATTGATTGAGTACAGCCACAAGGAATGAACAGTTAGATGGTTATACTGAAGAATCATCTAGACTAGAAGTCTTACCACTGTCACTGTTGTCGTCAACCAGGATGATCTCCTTGAGAAGGTGTGCAGGGGTGTGGTTGACCACGCTGTGGACGGACCGCAAGATGACCGACAAGGCCTCATTCACAAAGATGAACACCACTGAGATCTGAGGGAGGTCCTCTGGGTAGGTCAACTGCTTGCACCTGTAATGAAACAAATCAGACCGTTTTAGAATTATGGAACACAATTCAGGATTTGGAGAGAGAAACTGTCAAAGTGAGCTGCCCTCTTTCATTTGAATAAACCAAATTTTGTTTGGATGTTCTAAACATTCATTGTATGAGACAGAAGATGTTGAAATGCAAAATGTATGAAGAGTTGTGTATGTACTGTATGCTCAGTGAATGAATGTTGTTTTATATTGTCTCCTAAAAGCGTAACACGGTCCCAAACCATTTTCTGACAAAGCAAAGTAGGGGAAATAGGAACACATATCTTTCTTGTGAGGGTTGTTGTGGCAAGGGAAAGTTGCAGCCTGGCTGTAAATGGAAAATGCAGCGCTGTCCTGGCTAGCTCACTCTCTCTCTCTCTGTCTCTCTGTCTCTCTCTCTGTGTCTCAATTCAATTCAAGGGCTTTATTGGCATGGGGAACATATGTAAACATTGCCAAAGCAAGTGAAGTGGATAATAATCAAAAGTGAAATAAACAATAAAAATTAACAGAAAGCATTACACTCACAAAAGTTCCAAAAGAATAAAGATATTTCAAATGTCATATTATGTGCAAATAGTTAAAGTACAAAAGGGAAAATAAACAAACATGTCTCTCTTTCTCTTTCTCTCTCTCTGTTTTTTCTCTCTCTCTCTCTCTCTCTCCCTCTCTCTCTCCCTCTCTCTCAATTCAGAAATTAAGAGTAAACATTACACTCACAAAAGTAAAATAATAATATTGACATTTCAAATGTTATATTATTGGCTATGTACAATGTTGTAACAATAGTTGAAATACAGAAGGAAAAAATGAATAAACAGATAAATCTAGGTTGTATTTACAGTGGTGTTTGTGCTCCACTGGATGCCCTTTTCTCGTGACAAGTAACACATCTTGCTGCTGTGATGGAACACTGTAGTATTTGTGTTGTTTCACCCAAAAGATATAGGACTCTATCAAGATTGGATTTTTTTTCAAATTCTTTGTGGGTCTGTGTAATCTGAGGGAAATATGTGTCTCTAACATGGTCACACATTTGGCAGGAGGTTAGAAAGTGCAGCTCAGTTTCCACCTAATTTTGTCGGCAGTGGGCACATACTGTAGCCTGTCTTCTCTTGAGAGCCAGGTCTGCCTATGACAGCCTCTCTCGATAGCAAGGCCATGCTCACTGAGTCTGTACATAGTCAACGCTTTCCTTAATTTAATTTTGGGTCAGTCACAGTGGTCAGGTATTCTGCTACAGTGTATTCTCGGTTTACTGCAAAATAACATTCTAGTTTGCTGTTTTTTGTTGATTCATTACAATGTGTAAAGTTATTATCTTTTTGTTTTCTGATGGCTTGAGAATCGTTTCGTTTTAGTTGGTTGTAGAATTTAATTGATCTTTTCTGGATTTTGATCATTAGCGGAAATCGTCCTAATTCAGCTCTGCATGCATTATTTGGTCTCTCTCTCTCTCCAGTCTCCACAGCCAACAGTCCCTCTCTCTCTCTTTCTCTCGCTCTCTCGCTCTCTCTGTCTCGTCTCCACAGCCAACAGTCCCTCTCTCTCTCGCTCTCTCGCTCTCTCTGTCTCCAGTCTCCACAGCCAACACAGTCTCTCTCTCTCTTCCTCTCTCTCTTTCTCTCTCTCTCTGTTACAGTGTTGAAACATTGTGCAAATAGTACAAAAGGAAAAATAAATAAACACAAATATGGGTTGAATTTACAATGGTGTTTGTTATTCACTGGATACCCTTTTCTTGTGGCAACAGGTCACAACTCTTGCTGCTGGGATGGCACACTAGTATTTTACCCAATATATATGGGAGTTTATCAAAATTGGATTTGTTTTCAAATTCTTTGTGGGTCTGTGTAATCTGATGGAAATATGTGTCTCTAACATGGTCACACATTTGGCAGGAGGTTAGAAAGTGCAGCTCAGTTTCCACCTCATTTTGTGGGCATTGTACACATAGCCTGTCTTCTCTTGAGAGCCAGGTCTGCCTACGGCGGCCTCTCTCAATAGCAAGGCTATGCTCACTGAGTCTGTACATAGTCAAAGCTTTCCTTAATTTTGGGTCAGTAACAGTGGTCAGGTATTCTGCCACTGTATACTATCTATGGCCAAATAGCATTCTAGTTTGCTCAGTTTTTTTGTTAATTCTTTCCATGTGTCAAGTAACTATCTTTTAGATTCCTCATGATTGGGTTGGGTCTAATTGTGTTGCTGTAATGGGGCTCTGTTTGTGTTCGTGAACAGAGCCCCAGGACCAGCTTGCTTAGGAGACTGTTCTCCTGGTTCATCTCTCTGTAGGCGATGGCTTTGTTATGGAAGGATTGGGAATCGCTTCCTTTCAGGTGGATGTAGAATTTGACACACTGAACTCTATCAGAGAAGTAGTTGGTGAATCAGGCGCGGCAATCATTTGAGAAACCAAGGCTGTTGAGTCTGCCGATATGAATGTGGTGATTGACAGAGTCGAAAGACTTTTGTCAGGTCGATGAATATGGCTCTACAGTAATGTCTCTTATCGATTGCGGTTATGATATCGTTTAGGACCTTGAGCGTGGCTGAGGTGCACCCGTGACCAGCTCTGAAACCAGATTGCATAGCGGAGAAGGTACGGCGGGATTCAAAATGGTCGGTAATCTTTTTGTTAACTTGGCTTTCAAAGACCTTAGAAAGGTAGGATAGGATAGATATAGGTCTGTAGCAGTTTGGGTCTAGAGTGTCTCCCCCTTTGAAGAGGGGGATTTGTAGGGGTCCAGATTTTGCAGCTCTTTCAGAACATCAGCTATCTGGATTTGGTTGAAGGAGAAATGGGGGAGGCTTGGGCGAGTTGCTGTGGGGGGTGGTGGGCTGTTGATCGGGTAGGGGATGTCTTGGCTGTGTGCTTAGGGTCGTTGTCCTGTTGGAAGATGAACCTATGCCCCAGTCTGAGGTCATGAGCGCTCTGGAGCAGGTTTTCATCAAGGATCTCTCTGTACTTTGCTCCATTAATCTTTCCCTCAATCTTGACTAGTCTCCCAGTCCCTGCCACTGAAAAACATCCCCACAGCATGACGCTGCCACCACCATGCTTCCCCAGTAGGGATGGTGCCTGGTTTCCTCTAGACGTGACGCTTGGCATTCTGGCCAAAGAGTTCAATCTTGGTTTCATCAAATCAGACAATCTTGTTTTTCATGGTCTGAGAGTCCTTTAGATGCCTTTTGGCAAACTCCAAGTGCACTGTCAAGTGCTTTTTACTGGCCACTCTACCATAAAGGCCTGTTTGGTGGAGTGCTGCAGGAAGTTCTCCCATCTCCTCAGAGGAACTCTGGACCTCTGTCAAAGTGACCATCGGGTTCTTGGTCACCTCCCTGACTCCAGCCCTTCTCTCCCGATTGCTCAGTTTAGTCGGGCGGCCAGCTCTAGAAGAGTCTTGGTGGTTCCAAACTTCTTCCATTTAACCTCTCTAGGGTAGGTGGGACGAAATCGCACCTACTCATTCAAGGGTTTTTCTTTATTTTTACTATTTTTACATTGTAGAATAATAGTGAAGACTTTTCCAACAGTCTTGAAGGAGTTCCCACATATGCTGAGCACTTGTTTGCTGCTTCTCTGCGGTCCAACTCATCCCAAACCATCTCAATTGGGTTGAGGTCGGGGTGATTGTGGATTTTTTTTTCACCTTTATTTAACCTCTCTAGGGTAGGTGGGACAAAATCATCCCACCTACGTAACAGCCAGTGGAATCGAGTGGCGCGTTATTCAAATACCTTAGAAATGCTATTACTTCAATTTCTCAAACATATGACTATTTTACACCATTTTAAAGACAAGACTCTCGTTAATCTAACCACACTGTCCGATTTCAAAAAGGCTTTACAACGAAAGCAAAACATTAGATTATGTCAGCAGAGTACCCAGCCAGAAATAATCAGACACCCATTTTTCAAGCTAGCATATAATGTCACATAAACCCAAACCACAGCTAAATGCAGCACTAACCTTTGATGATCTTCATCAGATGACACCCCTAGGACATTATGTTATACAATACATGCATGTTTTGTTCAATCAAGTTCATATTTATATCAAAAACCAGCTTTTTACATTAGCATGTGACGTTCAGAACTAGCATACCCCCCGCAAACTTCCGGGGAAGTTACTAATTTACTCACGATAAACGTTCACAAAAAACATAACAATTATTTTAAGAATTATAGATACAGAACTCCTCTATGCACTCGATATGTCCGATTTTAAAATAGCTTTTCGGTGAAAGCACATTTTGCAATATTCTAAGTAGATAGCCCGGCATCACAGGGCTAGCTATTTA